>NW_026729111.1:0-52500 GCF_030272615.1 Cryptomeria japonica
CGTCGGGACTCATTTCGAGCCTTAGAGGTCGTTTCTTGTCCGGTTGCCCTGTCTTCGACCTGGGAACCCAATTTTGGTCCTCGGGTCCCATTTTTTTTTGTCTCGCATCCCACTTTTGGCCTGTGGCCTTTTCGGGGTCGATTCTCGTTTTGGGCATCAGAGCATGTTTCTTCTCCTAAAACCCAATATTTGTTTATTAAGTCTCGGAACACATTTTTGTTCTCGTGGACCCATCATGGGTCTTGGAACGCATTTGTGGTCCTTGGGTCCCATTTTGCATCCCGAAACTTGTGTTTTGGTGCTTGATCCCTATTTTGGGTGCCCACCTTGCACCAAGTGCGCACCCGGGGCAAACCGAGCGCCTTGGTGCACCGGGGCAAGATCGAGCGTGCACCCGAGGCGCCCCGAACATGCACCAAGGTGCACTCGGCCCACATGTGAGCGCAGGTCGTTGCGCCCGAGGTGGTGTGTGGGCACCGCGTTGCAGACGGGACACTGCACGCACACGACGCCCCCTCCAGGTGCACGCACGTAGGCCGGGCCGGGTGCACACCCGACGCCCTAGCAAGGTGCGCGCACCCGGGCAGGGCTCACACTTGGCGAACGGGGCGCACTTCGCGAGGGAGGGTGTGCACCTCGACGGGGGTGGGTGGCCGGGGTGGATTCGCACGTGGGTCGCGGTTTGCTAAGTACACACTGCGACAAGCTCATAACGGGTGCGATCATACCAGCGTTAGTGCACCGGATCCCATCAGAACTCCGCAGTTAAGCGCGCTTGGGCCGGAGTAGTACTGGGATGGGTGACCTCCCGGGAAGTCCCGGTGTTGCACCCTTTTTTAGTTTTTCGCCGGGCGTCGCAATGCTATTTGAATAAACCTTTTGCCCGTTTGCGTTCTCGTCGGGGCCGGGCCGGGCCGGGGTGCGCTGCCCGCACTACCGCGCGCGCGGGGGCGACACCGAGCGCGCACCCGAGGCGCCCCGAGCACACAGGCCACGGTGCAACCCGGGCGTTGTGCGCGCACCCCGGTGCGCCCGAGGTGCTGCGCGCGCACCCAGGTGAAATCGGTGTGCACCTCGGCCAGTGCGCGCTCGGTCGAGTCGCGCACGTTGGCCAAGGTGCACGGTGATGTTTCTTACTCTAAGGTTCCGCACCAGACGCCCGGGACAGGTGAGCGAAGCTGGGCGGGGCCGGGTGCGCGGCCGGGGCAGGTGCACGCAGCTGGAGAGAGCTTTGGAGCACACTTCGGAGCGCACCAATGATGCGCTCCATTCAAAAGTTTCCTGAAAAGGCAAAAAAAGTTGAGATTATAGAATTTCCCACTTGAGAGATTGTAAAAAAAAAAAATTTAAAATGAAGGAAACGCGGGTGCCAAGGTGTGCGCAGCCCAGCCAAGGTGTGCGCACCAAGGCGCCCACCCTGGCGAAGGTGCACGCAAGGTGCGCACCCGAGGCAAACCGGACAATTAACCCAACTTTCGACTTCGCGCGCACCTTGGAGCGCACTTCGGAGCGCTCCTTGGTGCGCACCAATCTTGGGCACCTCGGAGTGCACCATGGCGCCCACCAAGGTGCGCACCCGGGGCAAACCGAGCTCCGACTTCGTGCGCACCTTGGAGCGCACGAAAGGTGCGCACCATGGCGCCCACCAAGGTGCGCAGCCCAGCCAAGGCGTGCGCATCAAGGTGCGCACCCTGGCGAAGGTGCGCACCCGGGGCAAACCGAGCTCCGACTTCGTGCGCACCTTGGAGCGCACAAAAGGTGCGCAACCCAGCCAAGGTGTGCGCACCCCGGTCAAACCGAGCTCCGAATCGTGCGCACCAGAGGTGCACGCCATCGTGCGCACCTTGGAGCACACTTCGGAGCCCTCCTTGGTGCGCGCCGATGTTGCGCACCTCGGAGCGCACCCGGGGAAAACAATGCAATTAACCCGACTTTCGACTTCGTGGGCACCTCGGAGCGCTCTCGGGTTCGCACCTCGGAGCACACCGAGGTGCGCACCTTTGATGCGCTGCCTTCACCAATTTCCAGAAAAGGCAAGAAAACATTGAGAAGGTGTGCGCACCGAGGTGCCCACCCTGGCGAAGGTGCACGCGAGGTGCGCACCCGGGGCAAACCGGGCTCCGACTTCGTGCACGCCGCACCTTGGAGCACACTTCGGAGCGCTCCTTGGTGCGCACCAGGGCGCGCAACCCAGCCGAGGTGCCCACCCCGGCGAAGGTGCACGCGAGGTGCGCACCCGGGGCAAACCGGGCTCCGACTTCGTGCACGCCATGGTGCCCACCGCGGCGAAGGTGCACGCGAGGTGCGCACCCGGGGCAAACCGGGCTCCGACTTCGTGCACGCCGCACCTTGGAGCACACTTCGGAGCGCTCCTTGGTGCGCACCATGGTGCCCACCAGGGCGCGCAACCCCGCCGAAGGTGCACGCGAGGTGCGCACCCGGGGCAAACCGGGCTCCGACTTCGTGCACGCCGCACCTTGGAGCACACTTCGGAGCGCTCCTTGGTGCGCACCATGGTGCCCACCAGGGCGCGCAACCCCGCCGAAGGTGCACGCGAGGTGCGCACCCGGGGCAAACCGGGCTCCGACTTCGTGCACGCCATGGTGCGCACCGCGGCGAAGGTGCGCACCCGGGGCAAACCGGGCTCCGACTTCGTGCACGCCGCACCTTGGAGCACACTTCGGAGCGCTCCTTGGTGCGCACCAGGGCGCGCAACCCAGCCGAGGTGCCCACCCCGGCGAAGGTGCACGCGAGGTGCGTACCCGGGGCAAACCGGGCTCCGACTTCGTGCACGCCGCACCTTGGAGCACACTTCGGAGCGCTCCTTGGTGCGCACCATGGTGCCCACCAGGCCGCGCAACCCAGCCAAGGTGTGCGCACCAAGGTGCACGCGAGGTGCGCACCCGGGGCAAACCGGGGTCCGACTTCGTGCACGCCGCACCTTGGAGCACACATCGGGGCGCTCCCGGGTTCGCACCGGCGTTGCGCACCGTGGTGGGCACCTCGGAGCACACCAAGGTGGGCAGCGAGGTGCGCACCTTTGATGCGATGCCTTCACTAATTTCCATAAAAGGCAAAAAAAAAACGAGATTTTAAAATTTCCGTTTTGAAAGATAGTGAGAAAAAGGGAATGCTGGTGCCATCTTGAGCCCGCCCTGGTGCGCAGCCCAGCCAAGGTGTGCGCACCAAGGTGCCCACCCTGGCGAAGGTGCGCGCCCGGGCAATTAACCCAACTTCCAACTTCGCGCGCGCCAGGGTGGGAGCGCACCCAACAACCGGGCCTGGGAAGAGCCAATGCGAGAAACCCCACCAAACGCTCTGACAAAAAAAGAGGGGGCGCTCCAGTAACCCCGCTTCGGAGCGCACCCTGGGCAAACCCAGCCAAGGTGCCCACCCCGGCCAAGGTGCAGGCGAGGTGCGCACCCGGGGCAAACCGGGCTCCGACAACGTGCACGCCGCACCTTGGAGCACACTTCGTAGCGCTCCCGGGTGCGCACCTCAGAGCACACCAAGGTGGGCAGCGAGGTGCGCACCTTTGATGCGCTGCCTTCACTAATTTCCAGAAAAGGCAAAAAAAAAAGGAGATTTTAAAATTTCCGTTTTGAAAGATAGTGAAAAAAACGGAACGCGCGTGCCATCTTGAGCCCGCCCTGGTGCGCAGCCCAGGTAAGGTGCCCACCCTGGCAAAGGTGCGCACCCGGGCAATTAACCCTACTTCCGACTTCGTGCGCGCCAGGGTGGCAACCGGGCCTCGGAAGAGCCAATGCGAGAAACCCCACCAAACGCTCCGACAAAAAAAGAGGCGGCGCTCCAATAACCCCGCTTCGGAGCGCAGCCGGGGCAAACCCAGCCAAGGTGCCCACCCCGACGAAGGTGCACGCGAGGTGCGCACCCGGGGCAAACCGGGCTCCGACAACGTGCACGCAGCACCTTGGAGCACACTTCGAAGCACTCCCGGGTGCCCACCGGCGTTGCGCACCGTGGTGGGCAGCGAGGTGCGCACCTTTGATGCGCTGCCTTCACTAATTTCCAGAAAAAGGCAAAAAAAAATGAGATTTTAAAATTTCCGTTTTGAAAGATAGTGAAAAAAAAGGAACGCGGGTGCCATCTTGAGCCCGCCCTGGTGCGCAGCCCAGGCAAGGCATGCGCACCAAGGTGCCCACCCGAGGTGCACACCCGGGGCAAACCGGGCTCCGACTTCGTGCAGGCCGCACCTTGGAGCACACTTCGGAGCGCTCCTTGGTGCGCACCATGGTGCCCACCAGGGCGCGCAACCCAGCCAAGGTCTGCACACTAAGGTGCCCACCCCGGCGAAGGTGCACGCGAGGTGCGCACCCGGGGCAAACCGGGCTCCGACTTCGTGCACGCCATGGTGCCCACCGCGGCGAAGGTGCACGCGAGGTGCGCACCCGGGGCAAACCGGGCTCCGACTTCGTGCACGCCGCACCTTGGAGCACACTTCGGAGCGCTCCTTGGTGCGCACCATGGTGCCCACCAGGGCGCGCAACCCAGCCAAGGTGTGCGCACCAAGGTGCACGCGAGGTGCGCACCCGGGGCAAACCGGGGTCCGACTTCGTGCACGCCGCACCTTGGAGCACACATCGGAGCGCTCCCAGGTTCGCACCAGCGTTGCGCACCTTTGATGCGCTGCCTTCACTAATTTCCAGAAAAGGCAAAAAAAAACGATATTTTAAAATTTCCGTTCTGAAAGATAGTGAAAAAAACGGAACGCGGGTGCCATCTTGAGCCCTTCCTGGTGCGCAGCCCAGGCAAGTTGTGCGCACCAAGGTGCCCACCCTGGCGGAGGTGCGCGCCCGGGGCAAACCGGGCTCCGACTTCGTGCACTGCATGGTGCCCACCAAGGCGCGCAACCCAGCCAAGGTGCCCACCGCAGCGAAGGTGCACGCGAGGTGCACACCCGGGGCAAACCGGGCTCCGACTTCGTGCACGCCGCACCTTGGAGCACACTTCAGAGCGCTCCTTGGTGCGCACCAGGGCGCGCAACCCAGCCGAGGTGCCCACCCCGGCGAAGGTGCACGCGAGGTGCGCACCCGGGGCAAACCGGGCTCCGACTTCGTGCACGCCATGGTGCCCACCGCGGCGAAGGTGCGCACCCGGGGCAAACCGGGCTCCGACTTCGTGCACGCCGCACCTTGGAGCACACTTCGGAGCGCTCCTTGGTGCGCACCATGGTGCCCACCAGGCCGCGCAACCCAGCCAAGGTGTGCGCACCAAGGTGCACGCGAGGTGCGCACCCGGGGCAAACCGGGGTCCGACTTCGTGCACGCCGCACCTTGGAGCACACATCGGGGCGCTCCCGGGTTCGCACCGGCGTTGCGCACCGTGGTGGGCACCTCGGAGCACACCAAGGTGGGCAGCGAGGTGCGCACCTTTGATGCGATGCCTTCACTAATTTCCATAAAAGGCAAAAAAAAAACGAGATTTTAAAATTTCCGTTTTGAAAGATAGTGAGAAAAAGGGAATGCTGGTGCCATCTTGAGCCCGCCCTGGTGCGCAGCCCAGCCAAGGTTTGCGCACCAAGGTGCCCACCCTGGCGAAGGTGCGCGCCCGGGCAATTAACCCAACTTCCAACTTCGCGCGCGCCAGGGTGGGAGCGCACCCAACAACCGGGCCTGGGAAGAGCCAATGCGAGAAACCCCACCAAACTCTCTGACAAAAAAAGAGGGGGCGCTCCAGTAACCCCGCTTCGGAGCGCACCCTGGGCAAACCCAGCCAAGGTGCCCACCCCGGCCAAGGTGCAGGCGAGGTGTGCACCCGGGGCAAACCGGGCTCCGACAACGTGCACGCCGCACCTTGGAGCACACTTCGTAGCGCTCCCGGGTGCGCACCTCAGAGCACACCAAGGTGGGCAGCGAGGTGCGCACCTTTGATGCGCTGCCTTCACTAATTTCCAGAAAAGGCAAAAAAAAAAGGAGATTTTAAAATTTCCGTTTTGAAAGATAGTGAAAAAAACGGAACGCGCGTGCCATCTTGAGCCCGCCCTGGTGCGCAGCCCAGGTAAGGTGCCACCCTGGCAAAGGTGCGCACCCGGGCAATTAACCCTACTTCCGACTTCGTGCGCGCCAGGGTGGCAACCGGGCCTCGGAAGAGCCAATGCGAGAAACCCCACCAAACGCTCCGACAAAAAAAGAGGCGGCGCTCCAATAACCCCGCTTCGGAGCGCAGCCGGGGCAAACCAAGCCAAGGTGCCCACCCCGACGAAGGTGCACGCGAGGTGCGCACCCGGGGCAAACCGGGCTCCGACAACGTGCACGCAGCACCTTGGAGCACACTTCGAAGCACTCCCGGGTGCCCACCGGCGTTGCGCACCGTGGTGGGCAGCGAGGTGCGCACCTTTGATGCGCTGCCTTCACTAATTTCCAGAAAAAGGCAAAAAAAAATGAGATTTTAAAATTTCCGTTTTGAAAGATAGTGAAAAAAAAGGAACGCGGGTGCCATCTTGAGCCCGCCCTGGTGCGCAGCCCAGGCAAGGCATGCGCACCAAGGTGCCCACCCGAGGTGCACACCCGGGGCAAACCGGGCTCCGACTTCGTGCAGGCCGCACCTTGGAGCACACTTCGGAGCGCTCCTTGGTGCGCACCATGGTGCCCACCAGGGCGCACCCGAGGCAAACCGGGCTCCGACTTCGTGCACGCCGCACCTTGGAGCACACATCGGAGCGCTCCCAGGTTCGCACCAGCGTTGCGCACCTTTGATGCGCTGCCTTCACTAATTTCCAGAAAAGGCAAAAAAAAACGATATTTTAAAATTTCCGTTCTGAAAGATAGTGAAAAAAACGGAACGCGGGTGCCATCTTGAGCCCTTCCTGATGCGCAGCCCAGGCAAGTTGTGCGCACCAAGGTGCCCACCCTGGCGGAGGTGCGCGCCCGGGGCAAACCGGGCTCCGACTTCGTGCACTGCATGGTGCCCACCAAGGCGCGCAACCCAGCCAAGGTGCCCACCGCAGCGAAGGTGCACGCGAGGTGCGCACCCGAGGTGCACACCCGGGGCAAACCGGGCTCCGACTTCGTGCACGCCGCACCTTGGAGCACACTTCAGAGCGCTCCTTGGTACGCACCAGGGCGCGCAACCCAGCCAAGGTGCTCACCTCGGCGAAGGTGCACGCGAGGTGCGCACCCGGGGCAAACCGGGCTCGGACTTCGTGCACGCCGCACCTTGGAGCACACATCGGAGCGCTCCCGGGTTCGCACCAGCATTGCGCACCTTTGATGCGCTGCCTTCACTAATTTCCAGAAAAGGCAAAAAAAAGAAAAAAATGAGATTTTAAAATTTCCGTTTTGAAAGATAGTGAAAAAAACGGAACGCGGGTGCCATCTTGAGCCCGCCCTGGTGTGCAGCCCAGGCAAGTTGTGCGCACCAAGGCACCCACCCTGGCCAAGGTGGGTCACGGGGTGGGTCCTAGGGTGGGTAACGGGGTGGGTACTAAGGTGCGTGCCAAGGTGGGTCATAGGGTGGGTGCCAAGGTGGGCACCAGGGTGGGTGTGCACCAACCCTAGCCAGGGTAGGTCACGGGGTGGTTGTCGGGGTGGGCGTCAAGGAGCCAAGGTGGGTGGCAAGTAGCCAAGTTGCGTGCCAAGGTGGGTGTCGGGGTGGGTGCCAAGGATCCAAGGTGGGTGCCAAGGAACCAAGGTGGGTGTCTGGGTGGGTGCCGAGGTGGGAGCCAGGGTGGGTCCCAAGGTGAGTGCAAAGGTGGGTGCCAGGGTCAAGGTGAGTGCCAATGTGGGTTCCAAGGTGCCAGGGTCAGGGTGAGTGCCAATGTGGGTTCAAAGGTGCTAAGTTGGGTGCGAGGTTGGGTGCGAGGGTGGGTGGGTGCCAAGGTGTGCTAGGTGGAAGCCCGGGTGGGTCGGCATCCCATGGGTGTCGAGTTGGGTGCCTGATGGGTGCTTCTTGTCAAGTTTTAGTCGTCGGGACTCATTTCGAGCCTTAGAGGTCGTTTCTTGTCCGGTTGCCCTGTCTTCGACCTGGGAACCCAATTTTGGTCCTCGGGTCCCATTTTTTTTTGTCTCGCATCCCACTTTTGGCCTGTGGCCTTTTCGGGGTCGATTCTCGTTTTGGGCATCAGAGCATGTTTCTTCTCCTAAAACCCAATATTTGTTTATTAAGTCTCGGAACACATTTTTGTTCTCGTGGACCCATCATGGGTCTTGGAACGCATTTGTGGTCCTTGGGTCCCATTTTGCATCCCGAAACTTGTGTTTTGGTGCTTGATCCCTATTTTGGGTGCCCACCTTGCACCAAGTGCGCACCCGGGGCAAACCGAGCGCCTTGGTGCACCGGGGCAAGATCGAGCGTGCACCCGAGGCGCCCCGAACATGCACCAAGGTGCACTCGGCCCACATGTGAGCGCAGGTCGTTGCGCCCGAGGTGGTGTGTGGGCACCGCGTTGCAGACGGGACACTGCACGCACACGACGCCCCCTCCAGGTGCACGCACGTAGGCCGGGCCGGGTGCACACCCGACGCCCTAGCAAGGTGCGCGCACCCGGGCAGGGCTCACACTTGGCGAACGGGGCGCACTTCGCGAGGGAGGGTGTGCACCTCGACGGGGGTGGGTGGCCGGGGTGGATTCGCACGTGGGTCGCGGTTTGCTAAGTACACACTGCGACAAGCTCATAACGGGTGCGATCATACCAGCGTTAGTGCACCGGATCCCATCAGAACTCCGCAGTTAAGCGCGCTTGGGCCGGAGTAGTACTGGGATGGGTGACCTCCCGGGAAGTCCCGGTGTTGCACCCTTTTTTAGTTTTTCGCCGGGCGTCGCAATGCTATTTGAATAAACCTTTTGCCCGTTTGCGTTCTCGTCGGGGCCGGGCCGGGCCGGGGTGCGCTGCCCGCACTACCGCGCGCGCGGGGGCGACACCGAGCGCGCACCCGAGGCGCCCCGAGCACACAGGCCACGGTGCAACCCGGGCGTTGTGCGCGCACCCCGGTGCGCCCGAGGTGCTGCGCGCGCACCCAGGTGA
Source organism: Cryptomeria japonica (assembly GCF_030272615.1). Lineage (NCBI taxonomy): Eukaryota > Viridiplantae > Streptophyta > Pinopsida > Cupressales > Cupressaceae > Cryptomeria > Cryptomeria japonica. The sequence goes on from NW_026729111.1 coordinate 8,984, forward strand.
AATCGGTGTGCACCTCGGCCAGTGCGCGCTCGGTCGAGTCGCGCACGTTGGCCAAGGTGCACGGTGATGTTTCTTACTCTAAGGTTCCGCACCAGACGCCCGGGACAGGTGAGCGAAGCTGGGCGGGGCCGGGTGCGCGGCCGGGGCAGGTGCACGCAGCTGGAGAGAGCTTTGGAGCACACTTCGGAGCGCACCAATGATGCGCTCCATTCAAAAGTTTCCTGAAAAGGCAAAAAAAGTTGAGATTATAGAATTTCCCACTTGAGAGATTGTAAAAAAAAAAAATTTAAAATGAAGGAAACGCGGGTGCCAAGGTGTGCGCAGCCCAGCCAAGGTGTGCGCACCAAGGCGCCCACCCTGGCGAAGGTGCACGCAAGGTGCGCACCCGAGGCAAACCGGACAATTAACCCAACTTTCGACTTCGCGCGCACCTTGGAGCGCACTTCGGAGCGCTCCTTGGTGCGCACCAATCTTGGGCACCTCGGAGTGCACCATGGCGCCCACCAAGGTGCGCACCCGGGGCAAACCGAGCTCCGACTTCGTGCGCACCTTGGAGCGCACGAAAGGTGCGCACCATGGCGCCCACCAAGGTGCGCAGCCCAGCCAAGGCGTGCGCATCAAGGTGCGCACCCTGGCGAAGGTGCGCACCCGGGGCAAACCGAGCTCCGACTTCGTGCGCACCTTGGAGCGCACAAAAGGTGCGCAACCCAGCCAAGGTGTGCGCACCCCGGTCAAACCGAGCTCCGAATCGTGCGCACCAGAGGTGCACGCCATCGTGCGCACCTTGGAGCACACTTCGGAGCCCTCCTTGGTGCGCGCCGATGTTGCGCACCTCGGAGCGCACCCGGGGAAAACAATGCAATTAACCCGACTTTCGACTTCGTGGGCACCTCGGAGCGCTCTCGGGTTCGCACCTCGGAGCACACCGAGGTGCGCACCTTTGATGCGCTGCCTTCACCAATTTCCAGAAAAGGCAAGAAAACATTGAGAAGGTGTGCGCACCGAGGTGCCCACCCTGGCGAAGGTGCACGCGAGGTGCGCACCCGGGGCAAACCGGGCTCCGACTTCGTGCACGCCGCACCTTGGAGCACACTTCGGAGCGCTCCTTGGTGCGCACCAGGGCGCGCAACCCAGCCGAGGTGCCCACCCCGGCGAAGGTGCACGCGAGGTGCGCACCCGGGGCAAACCGGGCTCCGACTTCGTGCACGCCATGGTGCCCACCGCGGCGAAGGTGCACGCGAGGTGCGCACCCGGGGCAAACCGGGCTCCGACTTCGTGCACGCCGCACCTTGGAGCACACTTCGGAGCGCTCCTTGGTGCGCACCATGGTGCCCACCAGGGCGCGCAACCCCGCCGAAGGTGCACGCGAGGTGCGCACCCGGGGCAAACCGGGCTCCGACTTCGTGCACGCCGCACCTTGGAGCACACTTCGGAGCGCTCCTTGGTGCGCACCATGGTGCCCACCAGGGCGCGCAACCCCGCCGAAGGTGCACGCGAGGTGCGCACCCGGGGCAAACCGGGCTCCGACTTCGTGCACGCCATGGTGCGCACCGCGGCGAAGGTGCGCACCCGGGGCAAACCGGGCTCCGACTTCGTGCACGCCGCACCTTGGAGCACACTTCGGAGCGCTCCTTGGTGCGCACCAGGGCGCGCAACCCAGCCGAGGTGCCCACCCCGGCGAAGGTGCACGCGAGGTGCGTACCCGGGGCAAACCGGGCTCCGACTTCGTGCACGCCGCACCTTGGAGCACACTTCGGAGCGCTCCTTGGTGCGCACCATGGTGCCCACCAGGCCGCGCAACCCAGCCAAGGTGTGCGCACCAAGGTGCACGCGAGGTGCGCACCCGGGGCAAACCGGGGTCCGACTTCGTGCACGCCGCACCTTGGAGCACACATCGGGGCGCTCCCGGGTTCGCACCGGCGTTGCGCACCGTGGTGGGCACCTCGGAGCACACCAAGGTGGGCAGCGAGGTGCGCACCTTTGATGCGATGCCTTCACTAATTTCCATAAAAGGCAAAAAAAAAACGAGATTTTAAAATTTCCGTTTTGAAAGATAGTGAGAAAAAGGGAATGCTGGTGCCATCTTGAGCCCGCCCTGGTGCGCAGCCCAGCCAAGGTGTGCGCACCAAGGTGCCCACCCTGGCGAAGGTGCGCGCCCGGGCAATTAACCCAACTTCCAACTTCGCGCGCGCCAGGGTGGGAGCGCACCCAACAACCGGGCCTGGGAAGAGCCAATGCGAGAAACCCCACCAAACGCTCTGACAAAAAAAGAGGGGGCGCTCCAGTAACCCCGCTTCGGAGCGCACCCTGGGCAAACCCAGCCAAGGTGCCCACCCCGGCCAAGGTGCAGGCGAGGTGCGCACCCGGGGCAAACCGGGCTCCGACAACGTGCACGCCGCACCTTGGAGCACACTTCGTAGCGCTCCCGGGTGCGCACCTCAGAGCACACCAAGGTGGGCAGCGAGGTGCGCACCTTTGATGCGCTGCCTTCACTAATTTCCAGAAAAGGCAAAAAAAAAAGAGATTTTAAAATTTCCGTTTTGAAAGATAGTGAAAAAAACGGAACGCGCGTGCCATCTTGAGCCCGCCCTGGTGCGCAGCCCAGGTAAGGTGCCCACCCTGGCAAAGGTGCGCACCCGGGCAATTAACCCTACTTCCGACTTCGTGCGCGCCAGGGTGGCAACCGGGCCTCGGAAGAGCCAATGCGAGAAACCCCACCAAACGCTCCGACAAAAAAAGAGGCGGCGCTCCAATAACCCCGCTTCGGAGCGCAGCCGGGGCAAACCCAGCCAAGGTGCCCACCCCGACGAAGGTGCACGCGAGGTGCGCACCCGGGGCAAACCGGGCTCCGACAACGTGCACGCAGCACCTTGGAGCACACTTCGAAGCACTCCCGGGTGCCCACCGGCGTTGCGCACCGTGGTGGGCAGCGAGGTGCGCACCTTTGATGCGCTGCCTTCACTAATTTCCAGAAAAAGGCAAAAAAAAATGAGATTTTAAAATTTCCGTTTTGAAAGATAGTGAAAAAAAAGGAACGCGGGTGCCATCTTGAGCCCGCCCTGGTGCGCAGCCCAGGCAAGGCATGCGCACCAAGGTGCCCACCCGAGGTGCACACCCGGGGCAAACCGGGCTCCGACTTCGTGCAGGCCGCACCTTGGAGCACACTTCGGAGCGCTCCTTGGTGCGCACCATGGTGCCCACCAGGGCGCGCAACCCAGCCAAGGTCTGCACACTAAGGTGCCCACCCCGGCGAAGGTGCACGCGAGGTGCGCACCCGGGGCAAACCGGGCTCCGACTTCGTGCACGCCATGGTGCCCACCGCGGCGAAGGTGCACGCGAGGTGCGCACCCGGGGCAAACCGGGCTCCGACTTCGTGCACGCCGCACCTTGGAGCACACTTCGGAGCGCTCCTTGGTGCGCACCATGGTGCCCACCAGGGCGCGCAACCCAGCCAAGGTGTGCGCACCAAGGTGCACGCGAGGTGCGCACCCGGGGCAAACCGGGGTCCGACTTCGTGCACGCCGCACCTTGGAGCACACATCGGAGCGCTCCCAGGTTCGCACCAGCGTTGCGCACCTTTGATGCGCTGCCTTCACTAATTTCCAGAAAAGGCAAAAAAAAACGATATTTTAAAATTTCCGTTCTGAAAGATAGTGAAAAAAACGGAACGCGGGTGCCATCTTGAGCCCTTCCTGGTGCGCAGCCCAGGCAAGTTGTGCGCACCAAGGTGCCCACCCTGGCGGAGGTGCGCGCCCGGGGCAAACCGGGCTCCGACTTCGTGCACTGCATGGTGCCCACCAAGGCGCGCAACCCAGCCAAGGTGCCCACCGCAGCGAAGGTGCACGCGAGGTGCACACCCGGGGCAAACCGGGCTCCGACTTCGTGCACGCCGCACCTTGGAGCACACTTCAGAGCGCTCCTTGGTGCGCACCAGGGCGCGCAACCCAGCCGAGGTGCCCACCCCGGCGAAGGTGCACGCGAGGTGCGCACCCGGGGCAAACCGGGCTCCGACTTCGTGCACGCCATGGTGCCCACCGCGGCGAAGGTGCGCACCCGGGGCAAACCGGGCTCCGACTTCGTGCACGCCGCACCTTGGAGCACACTTCGGAGCGCTCCTTGGTGCGCACCATGGTGCCCACCAGGCCGCGCAACCCAGCCAAGGTGTGCGCACCAAGGTGCACGCGAGGTGCGCACCCGGGGCAAACCGGGGTCCGACTTCGTGCACGCCGCACCTTGGAGCACACATCGGGGCGCTCCCGGGTTCGCACCGGCGTTGCGCACCGTGGTGGGCACCTCGGAGCACACCAAGGTGGGCAGCGAGGTGCGCACCTTTGATGCGATGCCTTCACTAATTTCCATAAAAGGCAAAAAAAAAACGAGATTTTAAAATTTCCGTTTTGAAAGATAGTGAGAAAAAGGGAATGCTGGTGCCATCTTGAGCCCGCCCTGGTGCGCAGCCCAGCCAAGGTTTGCGCACCAAGGTGCCCACCCTGGCGAAGGTGCGCGCCCGGGCAATTAACCCAACTTCCAACTTCGCGCGCGCCAGGGTGGGAGCGCACCCAACAACCGGGCCTGGGAAGAGCCAATGCGAGAAACCCCACCAAACTCTCTGACAAAAAAAGAGGGGGCGCTCCAGTAACCCCGCTTCGGAGCGCACCCTGGGCAAACCCAGCCAAGGTGCCCACCCCGGCCAAGGTGCAGGCGAGGTGCGCACCCGGGGCAAACCGGGCTCCGACAACGTGCACGCCGCACCTTGGAGCACACTTCGTAGCGCTCCCGGGTGCGCACCTCAGAGCACACCAAGGTGGGCAGCGAGGTGCGCACCTTTGATGCGCTGCCTTCACTAATTTCCAGAAAAGGCAAAAAAAAAAGGAGATTTTAAAATTTCCGTTTTGAAAGATAGTGAAAAAAACGGAACGCGCGTGCCATCTTGAGCCCGCCCTGGTGCGCAGCCCAGGTAAGGTGCCACCCTGGCAAAGGTGCGCACCCGGGCAATTAACCCTACTTCCGACTTCGTGCGCGCCAGGGTGGCAACCGGGCCTCGGAAGAGCCAATGCGAGAAACCCCACCAAACGCTCCGACAAAAAAAGAGGCGGCGCTCCAATAACCCCGCTTCGGAGCGCAGCCGGGGCAAACCAAGCCAAGGTGCCCACCCCGACGAAGGTGCACGCGAGGTGCGCACCCGGGGCAAACCGGGCTCCGACAACGTGCACGCAGCACCTTGGAGCACACTTCGAAGCACTCCCGGGTGCCCACCGGCGTTGCGCACCGTGGTGGGCAGCGAGGTGCGCACCTTTGATGCGCTGCCTTCACTAATTTCCAGAAAAAGGCAAAAAAAAATGAGATTTTAAAATTTCCGTTTTGAAAGATAGTGAAAAAAAAGGAACGCGGGTGCCATCTTGAGCCCGCCCTGGTGCGCAGCCCAGGCAAGGCATGCGCACCAAGGTGCCCACCCGAGGTGCACACCCGGGGCAAACCGGGCTCCGACTTCGTGCAGGCCGCACCTTGGAGCACACTTCGGAGCGCTCCTTGGTGCGCACCATGGTGCCCACCAGGGCGCACCCGAGGCAAACCGGGCTCCGACTTCGTGCACGCCGCACCTTGGAGCACACATCGGAGCGCTCCCAGGTTCGCACCAGCGTTGCGCACCTTTGATGCGCTGCCTTCACTAATTTCCAGAAAAGGCAAAAAAAAACGATATTTTAAAATTTCCGTTCTGAAAGATAGTGAAAAAAACGGAACGCGGGTGCCATCTTGAGCCCTTCCTGATGCGCAGCCCAGGCAAGTTGTGCGCACCAAGGTGCCCACCCTGGCGGAGGTGCGCGCCCGGGGCAAACCGGGCTCCGACTTCGTGCACTGCATGGTGCCCACCAAGGCGCGCAACCCAGCCAAGGTGCCCACCGCAGCGAAGGTGCACGCGAGGTGCGCACCCGAGGTGCACACCCGGGGCAAACCGGGCTCCGACTTCGTGCACGCCGCACCTTGGAGCACACTTCAGAGCGCTCCTTGGTACGCACCAGGGCGCGCAACCCAGCCAAGGTGCTCACCCCGGCGAAGGTGCACGCGAGGTGCGCACCCGGGGCAAACCGGGCTCGGACTTCGTGCACGCCGCACCTTGGAGCACACATCGGAGCGCTCCCGGGTTCGCACCAGCATTGCGCACCTTTGATGCGCTGCCTTCACTAATTTCCAGAAAAGGCAAAAAAAAGAAAAAAATGAGATTTTAAAATTTCCGTTTTGAAAGATAGTGAAAAAAACGGAACGCGGGTGCCATCTTGAGCCCGCCCTGGTGTGCAGCCCAGGCAAGTTGTGCGCACCAAGGCACCCACCCTGGCCAAGGTGGGTCACGGGGTGGGTCCTAGGGTGGGTAACGGGGTGGGTACTAAGGTGCGTGCCAAGGTGGGTCATAGGGTGGGTGCCAAGGTGGGCACCAGGGTGGGTGTGCACCAACCCTAGCCAGGGTAGGTCACGGGGTGGTTGTCGGGGTGGGCGTCAAGGAGCCAAGGTGGGTGGCAAGTAGCCAAGTTGCGTGCCAAGGTGGGTGTCGGGGTGGGTGCCAAGGATCCAAGGTGGGTGCCAAGGAACCAAGGTGGGTGTCTGGGTGGGTGCCGAGGTGGGAGCCAGGGTGGGTCCCAAGGTGAGTGCAAAGGTGGGTGCCAGGGTCAAGGTGAGTGCCAATGTGGGTTCCAAGGTGCCAGGGTCAGGGTGAGTGCCAATGTGGGTTCAAAGGTGCTAAGTTGGGTGCGAGGTTGGGTGCGAGGGTGGGTGGGTGCCAAGGTGTGCTAGGTGGAAGCCCGGGTGGGTCGGCATCCCATGGGTGTCGAGTTGGGTGCCTGATGGGTGCTTCTTGTCAAGTTTTAGTCGTCGGGACTCATTTCGAGCCTTAGAGGTCGTTTCTTGTCCGGTTGCCCTGTCTTCGACCTGGGAACCCAATTTTGGTCCTCGGGTCCCATTTTTTTTTGTCTCGCATCCCACTTTTGGCCTGTGGCCTTTTCGGGGTCGATTCTCGTTTTGGGCATCAGAGCATGTTTCTTCTCCTAAAACCCAATATTTGTTTATTAAGTCTCGGAACACATTTTTGTTCTCGTGGACCCATCATGGGTCTTGGAACGCATTTGTGGTCCTTGGGTCCCATTTTGCATCCCGAAACTTGTGTTTTGGTGCTTGATCCCTATTTTGGGTGCCCACCTTGCACCAAGTGCGCACCCGGGGCAAACCGAGCGCCTTGGTGCACCGGGGCAAGATCGAGCGTGCACCCGAGGCGCCCCGAACATGCACCAAGGTGCACTCGGCCCACATGTGAGCGCAGGTCGTTGCGCCCGAGGTGGTGTGTGGGCACCGCGTTGCAGACGGGACACTGCACGCACACGACGCCCCCTCCAGGTGCACGCACGTAGGCCGGGCCGGGTGCACACCCGACGCCCTAGCAAGGTGCGCGCACCCGGGCAGGGCTCACACTTGGCGAACGGGGCGCACTTCGCGAGGGAGGGTGTGCACCTCGACGGGGGTGGGTGGCCGGGGTGGATTCGCACGTGGGTCGCGGTTTGCTAAGTACACACTGCGACAAGCTCATAACGGGTGCGATCATACCAGCGTTAGTGCACCGGATCCCATCAGAACTCCGCAGTTAAGCGCGCTTGGGCCGGAGTAGTACTGGGATGGGTGACCTCCCGGGAAGTCCCGGTGTTGCACCCTTTTTTAGTTTTTCGCCGGGCGTCGCAATGCTATTTGAATAAACCTTTTGCCCGTTTGCGTTCTCGTCGGGGCCGGGCCGGGCCGGGGTGCGCTGCCCGCACTACCGCGCGCGCGGGGGCGACACCGAGCGCGCACCCGAGGCGCCCCGAGCACACAGGCCACGGTGCAACCCGGGCGTTGTGCGCGCACCCCGGTGCGCCCGAGGTGCTGCGCGCGCACCCAGGTGAAATCGGTGTGCACCTCGGCCAGTGCGCGCTCGGTCGAGTCGCGCACGTTGGCCAAGGTGCACGGTGATGTTTCTTACTCTAAGGTTCCGCACCAGACGCCCGAGACAGGTGAGCGAAGCTGGGCGGGGCCGGGTGCGCGGCCGGGGCAGGTGCACGCAGCTGGAGAGAGCTTTGGAGCACACTTCGGAGCGCACCAATGATGCGCTCCATTCAAAAGTTTCCTGAAAAGGCAAAAAAAGTTGAGATTATAGAATTTCCCACTTGAGAGATTGTAAAAAAAAAAAATTTAAAATGAAGGAAACGCGGGTGCCAAGGTGTGCGCAGCCCAGCCAAGGTGTGCGCACCAAGGCGCCCACCCTGGCGAAGGTGCACGCAAGGTGCGCACCCGAGGCAAACCGGACAATTAACCCAACTTTCGACTTCGCGCGCACCTTGGAGCGCACTTCGGAGCGCTCCTTGGTGCGCACCAATCTTGGGCACCTCGGAGTGCACCATGGCGCCCACCAAGGTGCGCACCCGGGGCAAACCGAGCTCCGACTTCGTGCGCACCTTGGAGCGCACGAAAGGTGCGCACCATGGCGCCCACCAAGGTGCGCAGCCCAGCCAAGGCGTGCGCATCAAGGTGCGCACCCTGGCGAAGGTGCGCACCCGGGGCAAACCGAGCTCCGACTTCGTGCGCACCTTGGAGCGCACAAAAGGTGCGCAACCCAGCCAAGGTGTGCGCACCCCGGTCAAACCGAGCTCCGAATCGTGCGCACCAGAGGTGCACGCCATCGTGCGCACCTTGGAGCACACTTCGGAGCCCTCCTTGGTGCGCGCCGATGTTGCGCACCTCGGAGCGCACCCGGGGAAAACAATGCAATTAACCCGACTTTCGACTTCGTGGGCACCTCGGAGCGCTCTCGGGTTCGCACCTCGGAGCACACCGAGGTGCGCACCTTTGATGCGCTGCCTTCACCAATTTCCAGAAAAGGCAAGAAAACATTGAGAAGGTGTGCGCACCGAGGTGCCCACCCTGGCGAAGGTGCACGCGAGGTGCGCACCCGGGGCAAACCGGGCTCCGACTTCGTGCACGCCGCACCTTGGAGCACACTTTGGAGCGCTCCTTGGTGCGCACCAGGGCGCGCAACCCAGCCGAGGTGCCCACCCCGGCGAAGGTGCACGCGAGGTGCGCACCCGGGGCAAACCGGGCTCCGACTTCGTGCACGCCATGGTGCCCACCGCGGCGAAGGTGCACGCGAGGTGCGCACCCGGGGCAAACCGGGCTCCGACTTCGTGCACGCCGCACCTTGGAGCACACTTCGGAGCGCTCCTTGGTGCGCACCATGGTGCCCACCAGGGCGCGCAACCCCGCCGAAGGTGCACGCGAGGTGCGCACCCGGGGCAAACCGGGCTCCGACTTCGTGCACGCCGCACCTTGGAGCACACTTCGGAGCGCTCCTTGGTGCGCACCATGGTGCCCACCAGGGCGCGCAACCCCGCCGAAGGTGCACGCGAGGTGCGCACCCGGGGCAAACCGGGCTCCGACTTCGTGCACGCCATGGTGCGCACCGCGGCGAAGGTGCGCACCCGGGGCAAACCGGGCTCCGACTTCGTGCACGCCGCACCTTGGAGCACACTTCGGAGCGCTCCTTGGTGCGCACCAGGGCGCGCAACCCAGCCGAGGTGCCCACCCCGGCGAAGGTGCACGCGAGGTGCGTACCCGGGGCAAACCGGGCTCCGACTTCGTGCACGCCGCACCTTGGAGCACACTTCGGAGCGCTCCTTGGTGCGCACCATGGTGCCCACCAGGCCGCGCAACCCAGCCAAGGTGTGCGCACCAAGGTGCACGCGAGGTGCGCACCCGGGGCAAACCGGGGTCCGACTTCGTGCACGCCGCACCTTGGAGCACACATCGGGGCGCTCCCGGGTTCGCACCGGCGTTGCGCACCGTGGTGGGCACCTCGGAGCACACCAAGGTGGGCAGCGAGGTGCGCACCTTTGATGCGATGCCTTCACTAATTTCCATAAAAGGCAAAAAAAAAACGAGATTTTAAAATTTCCGTTTTGAAAGATAGTGAGAAAAAGGGAATGCTGGTGCCATCTTGAGCCCGCCCTGGTGCGCAGCCCAGCCAAGGTGTGCGCACCAAGGTGCCCACCCTGGCGAAGGTGCGCGCCCGGGCAATTAACCCAACTTCCAACTTCGCGCGCGCCAGGGTGGGAGCGCACCCAACAACCGGGCCTGGGAAGAGCCAATGCGAGAAACCCCACCAAACGCTCTGACAAAAAAAGAGGGGGCGCTCCAGTAACCCCGCTTCGGAGCGCACCCTGGGCAAACCCAGCCAAGGTGCCCACCCCGGCCAAGGTGCAGGCGAGGTGCGCACCCGGGGCAAACCGGGCTCCGACAACGTGCACGCCGCACCTTGGAGCACACTTCGTAGCGCTCCCGGGTGCGCACCTCAGAGCACACCAAGGTGGGCAGCGAGGTGCGCACCTTTGATGCGCTGCCTTCACTAATTTCCAGAAAAGGCAAAAAAAAAAGGAGATTTTAAAATTTCCGTTTTGAAAGATAGTGAAAAAAACGGAACGCGCGTGCCATCTTGAGCCCGCCCTGGTGCGCAGCCCAGGTAAGGTGCCCACCCTGGCAAAGGTGCGCACCCGGGCAATTAACCCTACTTCCGACTTCGTGCGCGCCAGGGTGGCAACCGGGCCTCGGAAGAGCCAATGCGAGAAACCCCACCAAACGCTCCGACAAAAAAAGAGGCGGCGCTCCAATAACCCCGCTTCGGAGCGCAGCCGGGGCAAACCCAGCCAAGGTGCCCACCCCGACGAAGGTGCACGCGAGGTGCGCACCCGGGGCAAACCGGGCTCCGACAACGTGCACGCAGCACCTTGGAGCACACTTCGAAGCACTCCCGGGTGCCCACCGGCGTTGCGCACCGTGGTGGGCAGCGAGGTGCGCACCTTTGATGCGCTGCCTTCACTAATTTCCAGAAAAAGGCAAAAAAAAATGAGATTTTAAAATTTCCGTTTTGAAAGATAGTGAAAAAAAAGGAACGCGGGTGCCATCTTGAGCCCGCCCTGGTGCGCAGCCCAGGCAAGGCATGCGCACCAAGGTGCCCACCCGAGGTGCACACCCGGGGCAAACCGGGCTCCGACTTCGTGCAGGCCGCACCTTGGAGCACACTTCGGAGCGCTCCTTGGTGCGCACCATGGTGCCCACCAGGGCGCGCAACCCAGCCAAGGTCTGCACACTAAGGTGCCCACCCCGGCGAAGGTGCACGCGAGGTGCGCACCCGGGGCAAACCGGGCTCCGACTTCGTGCACGCCATGGTGCCCACCGCGGCGAAGGTGCACGCGAGGTGCGCACCCGGGGCAAACCGGGCTCCGACTTCGTGCACGCCGCACCTTGGAGCACACTTCGGAGCGCTCCTTGGTGCGCACCATGGTGCCCACCAGGGCGCGCAACCCAGCCAAGGTGTGCGCACCAAGGTGCACGCGAGGTGCGCACCCGGGGCAAACCGGGGTCCGACTTCGTGCACGCCGCACCTTGGAGCACACATCGGAGCGCTCCCAGGTTCGCACCAGCGTTGCGCACCTTTGATGCGCTGCCTTCACTAATTTCCAGAAAAGGCAAAAAAAAACGATATTTTAAAATTTCCGTTCTGAAAGATAGTGAAAAAAACGGAACGCGGGTGCCATCTTGAGCCCTTCCTGGTGCGCAGCCCAGGCAAGTTGTGCGCACCAAGGTGCCCACCCTGGCGGAGGTGCGCGCCCGGGGCAAACCGGGCTCCGACTTCGTGCACTGCATGGTGCCCACCAAGGCGCGCAACCCAGCCAAGGTGCCCACCGCAGCGAAGGTGCACGCGAGGTGCACACCCGGGGCAAACCGGGCTCCGACTTCGTGCACGCCGCACCTTGGAGCACACTTCAGAGCGCTCCTTGGTGCGCACCAGGGCGCGCAACCCAGCCGAGGTGCCCACCCCGGCGAAGGTGCACGCGAGGTGCGCACCCGGGGCAAACCGGGCTCCGACTTCGTGCACGCCATGGTGCCCACCGCGGCGAAGGTGCGCACCCGGGGCAAACCGGGCTCCGACTTCGTGCACGCCGCACCTTGGAGCACACTTCGGAGCGCTCCTTGGTGCGCACCATGGTGCCCACCAGGCCGCGCAACCCAGCCAAGGTGTGCGCACCAAGGTGCACGCGAGGTGCGCACCCGGGGCAAACCGGGGTCCGACTTCGTGCACGCCGCACCTTGGAGCACACATCGGGGCGCTCCCGGGTTCGCACCGGCGTTGCGCACCGTGGTGGGCACCTCGGAGCACACCAAGGTGGGCAGCGAGGTGCGCACCTTTGATGCGATGCCTTCACTAATTTCCATAAAAGGCAAAAAAAAAACGAGATTTTAAAATTTCCGTTTTGAAAGATAGTGAGAAAAAGGGAATGCTGGTGCCATCTTGAGCCCGCCCTGGTGCGCAGCCCAGCCAAGGTTTGCGCACCAAGGTGCCCACCCTGGCGAAGGTGCGCGCCCGGGCAATTAACCCAACTTCCAACTTCGCGCGCGCCAGGGTGGGAGCGCACCCAACAACCGGGCCTGGGAAGAGCCAATGCGAGAAACCCCACCAAACTCTCTGACAAAAAAAGAGGGGGCGCTCCAGTAACCCCGCTTCGGAGCGCACCCTGGGCAAACCCAGCCAAGGTGCCCACCCCGGCCAAGGTGCAGGCGAGGTGCGCACCCGGGGCAAACCGGGCTCCGACAACGTGCACGCCGCACCTTGGAGCACACTTCGTAGCGCTCCCGGGTGCGCACCTCAGAGCACACCAAGGTGGGCAGCGAGGTGCGCACCTTTGATGCGCTGCCTTCACTAATTTCCAGAAAAGGCAAAAAAAAAAGGAGATTTTAAAATTTCCGTTTTGAAAGATAGTGAAAAAAACGGAACGCGCGTGCCATCTTGAGCCCGCCCTGGTGCGCAGCCCAGGTAAGGTGCCACCCTGGCAAAGGTGCGCACCCGGGCAATTAACCCTACTTCCGACTTCGTGCGCGCCAGGGTGGCAACCGGGCCTCGGAAGAGCCAATGCGAGAAACCCCACCAAACGCTCCGACAAAAAAAGAGGCGGCGCTCCAATAACCCCGCTTCGGAGCGCAGCCGGGGCAAACCAAGCCAAGGTGCCCACCCCGACGAAGGTGCACGCGAGGTGCGCACCCGGGGCAAACCGGGCTCCGACAACGTGCACGCAGCACCTTGGAGCACACTTCGAAGCACTCCCGGGTGCCCACCGGCGTTGCGCACCGTGGTGGGCAGCGAGGTGCGCACCTTTGATGCGCTGCCTTCACTAATTTCCAGAAAAAGGCAAAAAAAAATGAGATTTTAAAATTTCCGTTTTGAAAGATAGTGAAAAAAAAGGAACGCGGGTGCCATCTTGAGCCCGCCCTGGTGCGCAGCCCAGGCAAGGCATGCGCACCAAGGTGCCCACCCGAGGTGCACACCCGGGGCAAACCGGGCTCCGACTTCGTGCAGGCCGCACCTTGGAGCACACTTCGGAGCGCTCCTTGGTGCGCACCATGGTGCCCACCAGGGCGCACCCGAGGCAAACCGGGCTCCGACTTCGTGCACGCCGCACCTTGGAGCACACATCGGAGCGCTCCCAGGTTCGCACCAGCGTTGCGCACCTTTGATGCGCTGCCTTCACTAATTTCCAGAAAAGGCAAAAAAAAACGATATTTTAAAATTTCCGTTCTGAAAGATAGTGAAAAAAACGGAACGCGGGTGCCATCTTGAGCCCTTCCTGATGCGCAGCCCAGGCAAGTTGTGCGCACCAAGGTGCCCACCCTGGCGGAGGTGCGCGCCCGGGGCAAACCGGGCTCCGACTTCGTGCACTGCATGGTGCCCACCAAGGCGCGCAACCCAGCCAAGGTGCCCACCGCAGCGAAGGTGCACGCGAGGTGCGCACCCGAGGTGCACACCCGGGGCAAACCGGGCTCCGACTTCGTGCACGCCGCACCTTGGAGCACACTTCAGAGCGCTCCTTGGTACGCACCAGGGCGCGCAACCCAGCCAAGGTGCTCACCCCGGCGAAGGTGCACGCGAGGTGCGCACCCGGGGCAAACCGGGCTCGGACTTCGTGCACGCCGCACCTTGGAGCACACATCGGAGCGCTCCCGGGTTCGCACCAGCATTGCGCACCTTTGATGCGCTGCCTTCACTAATTTCCAGAAAAGGCAAAAAAAAGAAAAAAATGAGATTTTAAAATTTCCGTTTTGAAAGATAGTGAAAAAAACGGAACGCGGGTGCCATCTTGAGCCCGCCCTGGTGTGCAGCCCAGGCAAGTTGTGCGCACCAAGGCACCCACCCTGGCCAAGGTGGGTCACGGGGTGGGTCCTAGGGTGGGTAACGGGGTGGGTACTAAGGTGCGTGCTAAGGTGGGTCATAGGGTGGGTGCCAAGGTGGGCACCAGGGTGGGTGTGCACCAACCCTAGCCAGGGTAGGTCACGGGGTGGTTGTCGGGGTGGGCGTCAAGGAGCCAAGGTGGGTGGCAAGTAGCCAAGTTGCGTGCCAAGGTGGGTGTCGGGGTGGGTGCCAAGGATCCAAGGTGGGTGCCAAGGAACCAAGGTGGGTGTCTGGGTGGGTGCCGAGGTGGGAGCCAGGGTGGGTCCCAAGGTGAGTGCAAAGGTGGGTGCCAGGGTCAAGGTGAGTGCCAATGTGGGTTCCAAGGTGCCAGGGTCAGGGTGAGTGCCAATGTGGGTTCAAAGGTGCTAAGTTGGGTGCGAGGTTGGGTGCGAGGGTGGGTGGGTGCCAAGGTGTGCTAGGTGGAAGCCCGGGTGGGTCGGCATCCCATGGGTGTCGAGTTGGGTGCCTGATGGGTGCTTCTTGTCAAGTTTTAGTCGTCGGGACTCATTTCGAGCCTTAGAGGTCGTTTCTTGTCCGGTTGCCCTGTCTTCGACCTGGGAACCCAATTTTGGTCCTCGGGTCCCATTTTTTTTTGTCTCGCATCCCACTTTTGGCCTGTGGCCTTTTCGGGGTCGATTCTCGTTTTGGGCATCAGAGCATGTTTCTTCTCCTAAAACCCAATATTTGTTTATTAAGTCTCGGAACACATTTTTGTTCTCGTGGACCCATCATGGGTCTTGGAACGCATTTGTGGTCCTTGGGTCCCATTTTGCATCCCGAAACTTGTGTTTTGGTGCTTGATCCCTATTTTGGGTGCCCACCTTGCACCAAGTGCGCACCCGGGGCAAACCGAGCGCCTTGGTGCACCGGGGCAAGATCGAGCGTGCACCCGAGGCGCCCCGAACATGCACCAAGGTGCACTCGGCCCACATGTGAGCGCAGGTCGTTGCGCCCGAGGTGGTGTGTGGGCACCGCGTTGCAGACGGGACACTGCACGCACACGACGCCCCCTCCAGGTGCACGCACGTAGGCCGGGCCGGGTGCACACCCGACGCCCTAGCAAGGTGCGCGCACCCGGGCAGGGCTCACACTTGGCGAACGGGGCGCACTTCGCGAGGGAGGGTGTGCACCTCGACGGGGGTGGGTGGCCGGGGTGGATTCGCACGTGGGTCGCGGTTTGCTAAGTACACACTGCGACAAGCTCATAACGGGTGCGATCATACCAGCGTTAGTGCACCGGATCCCATCAGAACTCCGCAGTTAAGCGCGCTTGGGCCGGAGTAGTACTGGGATGGGTGACCTCCCGGGAAGTCCCGGTGTTGCACCCTTTTTTAGTTTTTCGCCGGGCGTCGCAATGCTATTTGAATAAACCTTTTGCCCGTTTGCGTTCTCGTCGGGGCCGGGCCGGGCCGGGGTGCGCTGCCCGCACTACCGCGCGCGCGGGGGCGACACCGAGCGCGCACCCGAGGCGCCCCGAGCACACAGGCCACGGTGCAACCCGGGCGTTGTGCGCGCACCCCGGTGCGCCCGAGGTGCTGCGCGCGCACCCAGGTGAAATCGGTGTGCACCTCGGCCAGTGCGCGCTCGGTCGAGTCGCGCACGTTGGCCAAGGTGCACGGTGATGTTTCTTACTCTAAGGTTCCGCACCAGACGCCCGGGACAGGTGAGCGAAGCTGGGCGGGGCCGGGTGCGCGGCCGGGGCAGGTGCACGCAGCTGGAGAGAGCTTTGGAGCACACTTCGGAGCGCACCAATGATGCGCTCCATTCAAAAGTTTCCTGAAAAGGCAAAAAAAGTTGAGATTATAGAATTTCCCACTTGAGAGATTGTAAAAAAAAAAAATTTAAAATGAAGGAAACGCGGGTGCCAAGGTGTGCGCAGCCCAGCCAAGGTGTGCGCACCAAGGCGCCCACCCTGGCGAAGGTGCACGCAAGGTGCGCACCCGAGGCAAACCGGACAATTAACCCAACTTTCGACTTCGCGCGCACCTTGGAGCGCACTTCGGAGCGCTCCTTGGTGCGCACCAATCTTGGGCACCTCGGAGTGCACCATGGCGCCCACCAAGGTGCGCACCCGGGGCAAACCGAGCTCCGACTTCGTGCGCACCTTGGAGCGCACGAAAGGTGCGCACCATGGCGCCCACCAAGGTGCGCAGCCCAGCCAAGGCGTGCGCATCAAGGTGCGCACCCTGGCGAAGGTGCGCACCCGGGGCAAACCGAGCTCCGACTTCGTGCGCACCTTGGAGCGCACAAAAGGTGCGCAACCCAGCCAAGGTGTGCGCACCCCGGTCAAACCGAGCTCCGAATCGTGCGCACCAGAGGTGCACGCCATCGTGCGCACCTTGGAGCACACTTCGGAGCCCTCCTTGGTGCGCGCCGATGTTGCGCACCTCGGAGCGCACCCGGGGAAAACAATGCAATTAACCCGACTTTCGACTTCGTGGGCACCTCGGAGCGCTCTCGGGTTCGCACCTCGGAGCACACCGAGGTGCGCACCTTTGATGCGCTGCCTTCACCAATTTCCAGAAAAGGCAAGAAAACATTGAGAAGGTGTGCGCACCGAGGTGCCCACCCTGGCGAAGGTGCACGCGAGGTGCGCACCCGGGGCAAACCGGGCTCCGACTTCGTGCACGCCGCACCTTGGAGCACACTTCGGAGCGCTCCTTGGTGCGCACCAGGGCGCGCAACCCAGCCGAGGTGCCCACCCCGGCGAAGGTGCACGCGAGGTGCGCACCCGGGGCAAACCGGGCTCCGACTTCGTGCACGCCATGGTGCCCACCGCGGCGAAGGTGCACGCGAGGTGCGCACCCGGGGCAAACCGGGCTCCGACTTCGTGCACGCCGCACCTTGGAGCACACTTCGGAGCGCTCCTTGGTGCGCACCATGGTGCCCACCAGGGCGCGCAACCCCGCCGAAGGTGCACGCGAGGTGCGCACCCGGGGCAAACCGGGCTCCGACTTCGTGCACGCCGCACCTTGGAGCACACTTCGGAGCGCTCCTTGGTGCGCACCATGGTGCCCACCAGGGCGCGCAACCCCGCCGAAGGTGCACGCGAGGTGCGCACCCGGGGCAAACCGGGCTCCGACTTCGTGCACGCCATGGTGCGCACCGCGGCGAAGGTGCGCACCCGGGGCAAACCGGGCTCCGACTTCGTGCACGCCGCACCTTGGAGCACACTTCGGAGCGCTCCTTGGTGCGCACCAGGGCGCGCAACCCAGCCGAGGTGCCCACCCCGGCGAAGGTGCACGCGAGGTGCGTACCCGGGGCAAACCGGGCTCCGACTTCGTGCACGCCGCACCTTGGAGCACACTTCGGAGCGCTCCTTGGTGCGCACCATGGTGCCCACCAGGCCGCGCAACCCAGCCAAGGTGTGCGCACCAAGGTGCACGCGAGGTGCGCACCCGGGGCAAACCGGGGTCCGACTTCGTGCACGCCGCACCTTGGAGCACACATCGGGGCGCTCCCGGGTTCGCACCGGCGTTGCGCACCGTGGTGGGCACCTCGGAGCACACCAAGGTGGGCAGCGAGGTGCGCACCTTTGATGCGATGCCTTCACTAATTTCCATAAAAGGCAAAAAAAAAACGAGATTTTAAAATTTCCGTTTTGAAAGATAGTGAGAAAAAGGGAATGCTGGTGCCATCTTGAGCCCGCCCTGGTGCGCAGCCCAGCCAAGGTGTGCGCACCAAGGTGCCCACCCTGGCGAAGGTGCGCGCCCGGGCAATTAACCCAACTTCCAACTTCGCGCGCGCCAGGGTGGGAGCGCACCCAACAACCGGGCCTGGGAAGAGCCAATGCGAGAAACCCCACCAAACGCTCTGACAAAAAAAGAGGGGGCGCTCCAGTAACCCCGCTTCGGAGCGCACCCTGGGCAAACCCAGCCAAGGTGCCCACCCCGGCCAAGGTGCAGGCGAGGTGCGCACCCGGGGCAAACCGGGCTCCGACAACGTGCACGCCGCACCTTGGAGCACACTTCGTAGCGCTCCCGGGTGCGCACCTCAGAGCACACCAAGGTGGGCAGCGAGGTGCGCACCTTTGATGCGCTGCCTTCACTAATTTCCAGAAAAGGCAAAAAAAAAAGGAGATTTTAAAATTTCCGTTTTGAAAGATAGTGAAAAAAACGGAACGCGCGTGCCATCTTGAGCCCGCCCTGGTGCGCAGCCCAGGTAAGGTGCCCACCCTGGCAAAGGTGCGCACCCGGGCAATTAACCCTACTTCCGACTTCGTGCGCGCCAGGGTGGCAACCGGGCCTCGGAAGAGCCAATGCGAGAAACCCCACCAAACGCTCCGACAAAAAAAGAGGCGGCGCTCCAATAACCCCGCTTCGGAGCGCAGCCGGGGCAAACCCAGCCAAGGTGCCCACCCCGACGAAGGTGCACGCGAGGTGCGCACCCGGGGCAAACCGGGCTCCGACAACGTGCACGCAGCACCTTGGAGCACACTTCGAAGCACTCCCGGGTGCCCACCGGCGTTGCGCACCGTGGTGGGCAGCGAGGTGCGCACCTTTGATGCGCTGCCTTCACTAATTTCCAGAAAAAGGCAAAAAAAAATGAGATTTTAAAATTTCCGTTTTGAAAGATAGTGAAAAAAAAGGAACGCGGGTGCCATCTTGAGCCCGCCCTGGTGCGCAGCCCAGGCAAGGCATGCGCACCAAGGTGCCCACCCGAGGTGCACACCCGGGGCAAACCGGGCTCCGACTTCGTGCAGGCCGCACCTTGGAGCACACTTCGGAGCGCTCCTTGGTGCGCACCATGGTGCCCACCAGGGCGCGCAACCCAGCCAAGGTCTGCACACCAAGGTGCCCACCCCGGCGAAGGTGCACGCGAGGTGCGCACCCGGGGCAAACCGGGCTCCGACTTCGTGCACGCCATGGTGCCCACCGCGGCGAAGGTGCACGCGAGGTGCGCACCCGGGGCAAACCGGGCTCCGACTTCGTGCACGCCGCACCTTGGAGCACACTTCGGAGCGCTCCTTGGTGCGCACCATGGTGCCCACCAGGGCGCGCAACCCAGCCAAGGTGTGCGCACCAAGGTGCACGCGAGGTGCGCACCCGGGGCAAACCGGGGTCCGACTTCGTGCACGCCGCACCTTGGAGCACACATCGGAGCGCTCCCAGGTTCGCACCAGCGTTGCGCACCTTTGATGCGCTGCCTTCACTAATTTCCAGAAAAGGCAAAAAAAAACGATATTTTAAAATTTCCGTTCTGAAAGATAGTGAAAAAAACGGAACGCGGGTGCCATCTTGAGCCCTTCCTGGTGCGCAGCCCAGGCAAGTTGTGCGCACCAAGGTGCCCACCCTGGCGGAGGTGCGCGCCCGGGGCAAACCGGGCTCCGACTTCGTGCACTGCATGGTGCCCACCAAGGCGCGCAACCCAGCCAAGGTGCCCACCGCAGCGAAGGTGCACGCGAGGTGCACACCCGGGGCAAACCGGGCTCCGACTTCGTGCACGCCGCACCTTGGAGCACACTTCAGAGCGCTCCTTGGTGCGCACCAGGGCGCGCAACCCAGCCGAGGTGCCCACCCCGGCGAAGGTGCACGCGAGGTGCGCACCCGGGGCAAACCGGGCTCCGACTTCGTGCACGCCATGGTGCCCACCGCGGCGAAGGTGCGCACCCGGGGCAAACCGGGCTCCGACTTCGTGCACGCCGCACCTTGGAGCACACTTCGGAGCGCTCCTTGGTGCGCACCATGGTGCCCACCAGGCCGCGCAACCCAGCCAAGGTGTGCGCACCAAGGTGCACGCGAGGTGCGCACCCGGGGCAAACCGGGGTCCGACTTCGTGCACGCCGCACCTTGGAGCACACATCGGGGCGCTCCCGGGTTCGCACCGGCGTTGCGCACCGTGGTGGGCACCTCGGAGCACACCAAGGTGGGCAGCGAGGTGCGCACCTTTGATGCGATGCCTTCACTAATTTCCATAAAAGGCAAAAAAAAAACGAGATTTTAAAATTTCCGTTTTGAAAGATAGTGAGAAAAAGGGAATGCTGGTGCCATCTTGAGCCCGCCCTGGTGCGCAGCCCAGCCAAGGTTTGCGCACCAAGGTGCCCACCCTGGCGAAGGTGCGCGCCCGGGCAATTAACCCAACTTCCAACTTCGCGCGCGCCAGGGTGGGAGCGCACCCAACAACCGGGCCTGGGAAGAGCCAATGCGAGAAACCCCACCAAACTCTCTGACAAAAAAAGAGGGGGCGCTCCAGTAACCCCGCTTCGGAGCGCACCCTGGGCAAACCCAGCCAAGGTGCCCACCCCGGCCAAGGTGCAGGCGAGGTGCGCACCCGGGGCAAACCGGGCTCCGACAACGTGCACGCCGCACCTTGGAGCACACTTCGTAGCGCTCCCGGGTGCGCACCTCAGAGCACACCAAGGTGGGCAGCGAGGTGCGCACCTTTGATGCGCTGCCTTCACTAATTTCCAGAAAAGGCAAAAAAAAAAGGAGATTTTAAAATTTCCGTTTTGAAAGATAGTGAAAAAAACGGAACGCGCGTGCCATCTTGAGCCCGCCCTGGTGCGCAGCCCAGGTAAGGTGCCACCCTGGCAAAGGTGCGCACCCGGGCAATTAACCCTACTTCCGACTTCGTGCGCGCCAGGGTGGCAACCGGGCCTCGGAAGAGCCAATGCGAGAAACCCCACCAAACGCTCCGACAAAAAAAGAGGCGGCGCTCCAATAACCCCGCTTCGGAGCGCAGCCGGGGCAAACCAAGCCAAGGTGCCCACCCCGACGAAGGTGCACGCGAGGTGCGCACCCGGGGCAAACCGGGCTCCGACAACGTGCACGCAGCACCTTGGAGCACACTTCGAAGCACTCCCGGGTGCCCACCGGCGTTGCGCACCGTGGTGGGCAGCGAGGTGCGCACCTTTGATGCGCTGCCTTCACTAATTTCCAGAAAAAGGCAAAAAAAAATGAGATTTTAAAATTTCCGTTTTGAAAGATAGTGAAAAAAAAGGAACGCGGGTGCCATCTTGAGCCCGCCCTGGTGCGCAGCCCAGGCAAGGCATGCGCACCAAGGTGCCCACCCGAGGTGCACACCCGGGGCAAACCGGGCTCCGACTTCGTGCAGGCCGCACCTTGGAGCACACTTCGGAGCGCTCCTTGGTGCGCACCATGGTGCCCACCAGGGCGCACCCGAGGCAAACCGGGCTCCGACTTCGTGCACGCCGCACCTTGGAGCACACATCGGAGCGCTCCCAGGTTCGCACCAGCGTTGCGCACCTTTGATGCGCTGCCTTCACTAATTTCCAGAAAAGGCAAAAAAAAACGATATTTTAAAATTTCCGTTCTGAAAGATAGTGAAAAAAACGGAACGCGGGTGCCATCTTGAGCCCTTCCTGATGCGCAGCCCAGGCAAGTTGTGCGCACCAAGGTGCCCACCCTGGCGGAGGTGCGCGCCCGGGGCAAACCGGGCTCCGACTTCGTGCACTGCATGGTGCCCACCAAGGCGCGCAACCCAGCCAAGGTGCCCACCGCAGCGAAGGTGCACGCGAGGTGCGCACCCGAGGTGCACACCCGGGGCAAACCGGGCTCCGACTTCGTGCACGCCGCACCTTGGAGCACACTTCAGAGCGCTCCTTGGTACGCACCAGGGCGCGCAACCCAGCCAAGGTGCTCACCCCGGCGAAGGTGCACGCGAGGTGCGCACCCGGGGCAAACCGGGCTCGGACTTCGTGCACGCCGCACCTTGGAGCACACATCGGAGCGCTCCCGGGTTCGCACCAGCATTGCGCACCTTTGATGCGCTGCCTTCACTAATTTCCAGAAAAGGCAAAAAAAAGAAAAAAATGAGATTTTAAAATTTCCGTTTTGAAAGATAGTGAAAAAAACGGAACGCGGGTGCCATCTTGAGCCCGCCCTGGTGTGCAGCCCAGGCAAGTTGTGCGCACCAAGGCACCCACCCTGGCCAAGGTGGGTCACGGGGTGGGTCCTAGGGTGGGTAACGGGGTGGGTACTAAGGTGCGTGCCAAGGTGGGTCATAGGGTGGGTGCCAAGGTGGGCACCAGGGTGGGTGTGCACCAACCCTAGCCAGGGTAGGTCACGGGGTGGTTGTCGGGGTGGGCGTCAAGGAGCCAAGGTGGGTGGCAAGTAGCCAAGTTGCGTGCCAAGGTGGGTGTCGGGGTGGGTGCCAAGGATCCAAGGTGGGTGCCAAGGAACCAAGGTGGGTGTCTGGGTGGGTGCCGAGGTGGGAGCCAGGGTGGGTCCCAAGGTGAGTGCAAAGGTGGGTGCCAGGGTCAAGGTGAGTGCCAATGTGGGTTCCAAGGTGCCAGGGTCAGGGTGAGTGCCAATGTGGGTTCAAAGGTGCTAAGTTGGGTGCGAGGTTGGGTGCGAGGGTGGGTGGGTGCCAAGGTGTGCTAGGTGGAAGCCCGGGTGGGTCGGCATCCCATGGGTGTCGAGTTGGGTGCCTGATGGGTGCTTCTTGTCAAGTTTTAGTCGTCGGGACTCATTTCGAGCCTTAGAGGTCGTTTCTTGTCCGGTTGCCCTGTCTTCGACCTGGGAACCCAATTTTGGTCCTCGGGTCCCATTTTTTTTTGTCTCGCATCCCACTTTTGGCCTGTGGCCTTTTCGGGGTCGATTCTCGTTTTGGGCATCAGAGCATGTTTCTTCTCCTAAAACCCAATATTTGTTTATTAAGTCTCGGAACACATTTTTGTTCTCGTGGACCCATCATGGGTCTTGGAACGCATTTGTGGTCCTTGGGTCCCATTTTGCATCCCGAAACTTGTGTTTTGGTGCTTGATCCCTATTTTGGGTGCCCACCTTGCACCAAGTGCGCACCCGGGGCAAACCGAGCGCCTTGGTGCACCGGGGCAAGATCGAGCGTGCACCCGAGGCGCCCCGAACATGCACCAAGGTGCACTCGGCCCACATGTGAGCGCAGGTCGTTGCGCCCGAGGTGGTGTGTGGGCACCGCGTTGCAGACGGGACACTGCACGCACACGACGCCCCCTCCAGGTGCACGCACGTAGGCCGGGCCGGGTGCACACCCGACGCCCTAGCAAGGTGCGCGCACCCGGGCAGGGCTCACACTTGGCGAACGGGGCGCACTTCGCGAGGGAGGGTGTGCACCTCGACGGGGGTGGGTGGCCGGGGTGGATTCGCACGTGGGTCGCGGTTTGCTAAGTACACACTGCGACAAGCTCATAACGGGTGCGATCATACCAGCGTTAGTGCACCGGATCCCATCAGAACTCCGCAGTTAAGCGCGCTTGGGCCGGAGTAGTACTGGGATGGGTGACCTCCCGGGAAGTCCCGGTGTTGCACCCTTTTTTAGTTTTTCGCCGGGCGTCGCAATGCTATTTGAATAAACCTTTTGCCCGTTTGCGTTCTCGTCGGGGCCGGGCCGGGCCGGGGTGCGCTGCCCGCACTACCGCGCGCGCGGGGGGCGACACCGAGCGCGCACCCGAGGCGCCCCGAGCACACAGGCCACGGTGCAACCCGGGCGTTGTGCGCGCACCCCGGTGCGCCCGAGGTGCTGCGCGCGCACCCAGGTGAAATCGGTGTGCACCTCGGCCAGTGCGCGCTCGGTCGAGTCGCGCACGTTGGCCAAGGTGCACGGTGATGTTTCTTACTCTAAGGTTCCGCACCAGACGCCCGGGACAGGTGAGCGAAGCTGGGCGGGGCCGGGTGCGCGGCCGGGGCAGGTGCACGCAGCTGGAGAGAGCTTTGGAGCACACTTCGGAGCGCACCAATGATGCGCTCCATTCAAAAGTTTCCTGAAAAGGCAAAAAAAGTTGAGATTATAGAATTTCCCACTTGAGAGATTGTAAAAAAAAAAAATTTAAAATGAAGGAAACGCGGGTGCCAAGGTGTGCGCAGCCCAGCCAAGGTGTGCGCACCAAGGCGCCCACCCTGGCGAAGGTGCACGCAAGGTGCGCACCCGAGGCAAACCGGACAATTAACCCAACTTTCGACTTCGCGCGCACCTTGGAGCGCACTTCGGAGCGCTCCTTGGTGCGCACCAATCTTGGGCACCTCGGAGTGCACCATGGCGCCCACCAAGGTGCGCACCCGGGGCAAACCGAGCTCCGACTTCGTGCGCACCTTGGAGCGCACGAAAGGTGCGCACCATGGCGCCCACCAAGGTGCGCAGCCCAGCCAAGGCGTGCGCATCAAGGTGCGCACCCTGGCGAAGGTGCGCACCCGGGGCAAACCGAGCTCCGACTTCGTGCGCACCTTGGAGCGCACAAAAGGTGCGCAACCCAGCCAAGGTGTGCGCACCCCGGTCAAACCGAGCTCCGAATCGTGCGCACCAGAGGTGCACGCCATCGTGCGCACCTTGGAGCACACTTCGGAGCCCTCCTTGGTGCGCGCCGATGTTGCGCACCTCGGAGCGCACCCGGGGAAAACAATGCAATTAACCCGACTTTCGACTTCGTGGGCACCTCGGAGCGCTCTCGGGTTCGCACCTCGGAGCACACCGAGGTGCGCACCTTTGATGCGCTGCCTTCACCAATTTCCAGAAAAGGCAAGAAAACATTGAGAAGGTGTGCGCACCGAGGTGCCCACCCTGGCGAAGGTGCACGCGAGGTGCGCACCCGGGGCAAACCGGGCTCCGACTTCGTGCACGCCGCACCTTGGAGCACACTTCGGAGCGCTCCTTGGTGCGCACCAGGGCGCGCAACCCAGCCGAGGTGCCCACCCCGGCGAAGGTGCACGCGAGGTGCGCACCCGGGGCAAACCGGGCTCCGACTTCGTGCACGCCATGGTGCCCACCGCGGCGAAGGTGCACGCGAGGTGCGCACCCGGGGCAAACCGGGCTCCGACTTCGTGCACGCCGCACCTTGGAGCACACTTCGGAGCGCTCCTTGGTGCGCACCATGGTGCCCACCAGGGCGCGCAACCCCGCCGAAGGTGCACGCGAGGTGCGCACCCGGGGCAAACCGGGCTCCGACTTCGTGCACGCCGCACCTTGGAGCACACTTCGGAGCGCTCCTTGGTGCGCACCATGGTGCCCACCAGGGCGCGCAACCCCGCCGAAGGTGCACGCGAGGTGCGCACCCGGGGCAAACCGGGCTCCGACTTCGTGCACGCCATGGTGCGCACCGCGGCGAAGGTGCGCACCCGGGGCAAACCGGGCTCCGACTTCGTGCACGCCGCACCTTGGAGCACACTTCGGAGCGCTCCTTGGTGCGCACCAGGGCGCGCAACCCAGCCGAGGTGCCCACCCCGGCGAAGGTGCACGCGAGGTGCGTACCCGGGGCAAACCGGGCTCCGACTTCGTGCACGCCGCACCTTGGAGCACACTTCGGAGCGCTCCTTGGTGCGCACCATGGTGCCCACCAGGCCGCGCAACCCAGCCAAGGTGTGCGCACCAAGGTGCACGCGAGGTGCGCACCCGGGGCAAACCGGGGTCCGACTTCGTGCACGCCGCACCTTGGAGCACACATCGGGGCGCTCCCGGGTTCGCACCGGCGTTGCGCACCGTGGTGGGCACCTCGGAGCACACCAAGGTGGGCAGCGAGGTGCGCACCTTTGATGCGATGCCTTCACTAATTTCCATAAAAGGCAAAAAAAAAACGAGATTTTAAAATTTCCGTTTTGAAAGATAGTGAGAAAAAGGGAATGCTGGTGCCATCTTGAGCCCGCCCTGGTGCGCAGCCCAGCCAAGGTGTGCGCACCAAGGTGCCCACCCTGGCGAAGGTGCGCGCCCGGGCAATTAACCCAACTTCCAACTTCGCGCGCGCCAGGGTGGGAGCGCACCCAACAACCGGGCCTGGGAAGAGCCAATGCGAGAAACCCCACCAAACGCTCTGACAAAAAAAGAGGGGGCGCTCCAGTAACCCCGCTTCGGAGCGCACCCTGGGCAAACCCAGCCAAGGTGCCCACCCCGGCCAAGGTGCAGGCGAGGTGCGCACCCGGGGCAAACCGGGCTCCGACAACGTGCACGCCGCACCTTGGAGCACACTTCGTAGCGCTCCCGGGTGCGCACCTCAGAGCACACCAAGGTGGGCAGCGAGGTGCGCACCTTTGATGCGCTGCCTTCACTAATTTCCAGAAAAGGCAAAAAAAAAAGGAGATTTTAAAATTTCCGTTTTGAAAGATAGTGAAAAAAACGGAACGCGCGTGCCATCTTGAGCCCGCCCTGGTGCGCAGCCCAGGTAAGGTGCCCACCCTGGCAAAGGTGCGCACCCGGGCAATTAACCCTACTTCCGACTTCGTGCGCGCCAGGGTGGCAACCGGGCCTCGGAAGAGCCAATGCGAGAAACCCCACCAAACGCTCCGACAAAAAAAGAGGCGGCGCTCCAATAACCCCGCTTCGGAGCGCAGCCGGGGCAAACCCAGCCAAGGTGCCCACCCCGACGAAGGTGCACGCGAGGTGCGCACCCGGGGCAAACCGGGCTCCGACAACGTGCACGCAGCACCTTGGAGCACACTTCGAAGCACTCCCGGGTGCCCACCGGCGTTGCGCACCGTGGTGGGCAGCGAGGTGCGCACCTTTGATGCGCTGCCTTCACTAATTTCCAGAAAAAGGCAAAAAAAAATGAGATTTTAAAATTTCCGTTTTGAAAGATAGTGAAAAAAAAGGAACGCGGGTGCCATCTTGAGCCCGCCCTGGTGCGCAGCCCAGGCAAGGCATGCGCACCAAGGTGCCCACCCGAGGTGCACACCCGGGGCAAACCGGGCTCCGACTTCGTGCAGGCCGCACCTTGGAGCACACTTCGGAGCGCTCCTTGGTGCGCACCATGGTGCCCACCAGGGCGCGCAACCCAGCCAAGGTCTGCACACCAAGGTGCCCACCCCGGCGAAGGTGCACGCGAGGTGCGCACCCGGGGCAAACCGGGCTCCGACTTCGTGCACGCCATGGTGCCCACCGCGGCGAAGGTGCACGCGAGGTGCGCACCCGGGGCAAACCGGGCTCCGACTTCGTGCACGCCGCACCTTGGAGCACACTTCGGAGCGCTCCTTGGTGCGCACCATGGTGCCCACCAGGGCGCGCAACCCAGCCAAGGTGTGCGCACCAAGGTGCACGCGAGGTGCGCACCCGGGGCAAACCGGGGTCCGACTTCGTGCACGCCGCACCTTGGAGCACACATCGGAGCGCTCCCAGGTTCGCACCAGCGTTGCGCACCTTTGATGCGCTGCCTTCACTAATTTCCAGAAAAGGCAAAAAAAAACGATATTTTAAAATTTCCGTTCTGAAAGATAGTGAAAAAAACGGAACGCGGGTGCCATCTTGAGCCCTTCCTGGTGCGCAGCCCAGGCAAGTTGTGCGCACCAAGGTGCCCACCCTGGCGGAGGTGCGCGCCCGGGGCAAACCGGGCTCCGACTTCGTGCACTGCATGGTGCCCACCAAGGCGCGCAACCCAGCCAAGGTGCCCACCGCAGCGAAGGTGCACGCGAGGTGCACACCCGGGGCAAACCGGGCTCCGACTTCGTGCACGCCGCACCTTGGAGCACACTTCAGAGCGCTCCTTGGTGCGCACCAGGGCGCGCAACCCAGCCGAGGTGCCCACCCCGGCGAAGGTGCACGCGAGGTGCGCACCCGGGGCAAACCGGGCTCCGACTTCGTGCACGCCATGGTGCCCACCGCGGCGAAGGTGCGCACCCGGGGCAAACCGGGCTCCGACTTCGTGCACGCCGCACCTTGGAGCACACTTCGGAGCGCTCCTTGGTGCGCACCATGGTGCCCACCAGGCCGCGCAACCCAGCCAAGGTGTGCGCACCAAGGTGCACGCGAGGTGCGCACCCGGGGCAAACCGGGGTCCGACTTCGTGCACGCCGCACCTTGGAGCACACATCGGGGCGCTCCCGGGTTCGCACCGGCGTTGCGCACCGTGGTGGGCACCTCGGAGCACACCAAGGTGGGCAGCGAGGTGCGCACCTTTGATGCGATGCCTTCACTAATTTCCATAAAAGGCAAAAAAAAAACGAGATTTTAAAATTTCCGTTTTGAAAGATAGTGAGAAAAAGGGAATGCTGGTGCCATCTTGAGCCCGCCCTGGTGCGCAGCCCAGCCAAGGTTTGCGCACCAAGGTGCCCACCCTGGCGAAGGTGCGCGCCCGGGCAATTAACCCAACTTCCAACTTCGCGCGCGCCAGGGTGGGAGCGCACCCAACAACCGGGCCTGGGAAGAGCCAATGCGAGAAACCCCACCAAACTCTCTGACAAAAAAAGAGGGGGCGCTCCAGTAACCCCGCTTCGGAGCGCACCCTGGGCAAACCCAGCCAAGGTGCCCACCCCGGCCAAGGTGCAGGCGAGGTGCGCACCCGGGGCAAACCGGGCTCCGACAACGTGCACGCCGCACCTTGGAGCACACTTCGTAGCGCTCCCGGGTGCGCACCTCAGAGCACACCAAGGTGGGCAGCGAGGTGCGCACCTTTGATGCGCTGCCTTCACTAATTTCCAGAAAAGGCAAAAAAAAAAGGAGATTTTAAAATTTCCGTTTTGAAAGATAGTGAAAAAAACGGAACGCGCGTGCCATCTTGAGCCCGCCCTGGTGCGCAGCCCAGGTAAGGTGCCACCCTGGCAAAGGTGCGCACCCGGGCAATTAACCCTACTTCCGACTTCGTGCGCGCCAGGGTGGCAACCGGGCCTCGGAAGAGCCAATGCGAGAAACCCCACCAAACGCTCCGACAAAAAAAGAGGCGGCGCTCCAATAACCCCGCTTCGGAGCGCAGCCGGGGCAAACCAAGCCAAGGTGCCCACCCCGACGAAGGTGCACGCGAGGTGCGCACCCGGGGCAAACCGGGCTCCGACAACGTGCACGCAGCACCTTGGAGCACACTTCGAAGCACTCCCGGGTGCCCACCGGCGTTGCGCACCGTGGTGGGCAGCGAGGTGCGCACCTTTGATGCGCTGCCTTCACTAATTTCCAGAAAAAGGCAAAAAAAAATGAGATTTTAAAATTTCCGTTTTGAAAGATAGTGAAAAAAAAGGAACGCGGGTGCCATCTTGAGCCCGCCCTGGTGCGCAGCCCAGGCAAGGCATGCGCACCAAGGTGCCCACCCGAGGTGCACACCCGGGGCAAACCGGGCTCCGACTTCGTGCAGGCCGCACCTTGGAGCACACTTCGGAGCGCTCCTTGGTGCGCACCATGGTGCCCACCAGGGCGCACCCGAGGCAAACCGGGCTCCGACTTCGTGCACGCCGCACCTTGGAGCACACATCGGAGCGCTCCCAGGTTCGCACCAGCGTTGCGCACCTTTGATGCGCTGCCTTCACTAATTTCCAGAAAAGGCAAAAAAAAACGATATTTTAAAATTTCCGTTCTGAAAGATAGTGAAAAAAACGGAACGCGGGTGCCATCTTGAGCCCTTCCTGATGCGCAGCCCAGGTAAGTTGTGCGCACCAAGGTGCCCACCCTGGCGGAGGTGCGCGCCCGGGGCAAACCGGGCTCCGACTTCGTGCACTGCATGGTGCCCACCAAGGCGCGCAACCCAGCCAAGGTGCCCACCGCAGCGAAGGTGCACGCGAGGTGCGCACCCGAGGTGCACACCCGGGGCAAACCGGGCTCCGACTTCGTGCACGCCGCACCTTGGAGCACACTTCAGAGCGCTCCTTGGTACGCACCAGGGCGCGCAACCCAGCCAAGGTGCTCACCCCGGCGAAGGTGCACGCGAGGTGCGCACCCGGGGCAAACCGGGCTCGGACTTCGTGCACGCCGCACCTTGGAGCACACATCGGAGCGCTCCCGGGTTCGCACCAGCATTGCGCACCTTTGATGCGCTGCCTTCACTAATTTCCAGAAAAGGCAAAAAAAAGAAAAAAATGAGATTTTAAAATTTCCGTTTTGAAAGATAGTGAAAAAAACAGAACGCGGGTGCCATCTTGAGCCCGCCCTGGTGTGCAGCCCAGGCAAGTTGTGCGCACCAAGGCACCCACCCTGGCCAAGGTGGGTCACGGGGTGGGTCCTAGGGTGGGTAACGGGGTGGGTACTAAGGTGCGTGCCAAGGTGGGTCATAGGGTGGGTGCCAAGGTGGGCACCAGGGTGGGTGTGCACCAACCCTAGCCAGGGTAGGTCACGGGGTGGTTGTCGGGGTGGGCGTCAAGGAGCCAAGGTGGGTGGCAAGTAGCCAAGTTGCGTGCCAAGGTGGGTGTCGGGGTGGGTGCCAAGGATCCAAGGTGGGTGCCAAGGAACCAAGGTGGGTGTCTGGGTGGGTGCCGAGGTGGGAGCCAGGGTGGGTCCCAAGGTGAGTGCAAAGGTGGGTGCCAGGGTCAAGGTGAGTGCCAATGTGGGTTCCAAGGTGCCAGGGTCAGGGTGAGTGCCAATGTGGGTTCAAAGGTGCTAAGTTGGGTGCGAGGTTGGGTGCGAGGGTGGGTGGGTGCCAAGGTGTGCTAGGTGGAAGCCCGGGTGGGTCGGCATCCCATGGGTGTCGAGTTGGGTGCCTGATGGGTGCTTCTTGTCAAGTTTTAGTCGTCGGGACTCATTTCGAGCCTTAGAGGTCGTTTCTTGTCCGGTTGCCCTGTCTTCGACCTGGGAACCCAATTTTGGTCCTCGGGTCCCATTTTTTTTTGTCTCGCATCCCACTTTTGGCCTGTGGCCTTTTCGAGGTCGATTCTCGTTTTGGGCATCAGAGCATGTTTCTTCTCCTAAAACCCAATATTTGTTTATTAAGTCTCGGAACACATTTTTGTTCTCGTGGACCCATCATGGGTCTTGGAACGCATTTGTGGTCCTTGGGTCCCATTTTGCATCCCGAAACTTGTGTTTTGGTGCTTGATCCCTATTTTGGGTGCCCACCTTGCACCAAGTGCGCACCCGGGGCAAACCGAGCGCCTTGGTGCACCGGGGCAAGATCGAGCGTGCACCCGAGGCGCCCCGAACATGCACCAAGGTGCACTCGGCCCACATGTGAGCGCAGGTCGTTGCGCCCGAGGTGGTGTGTGGGCACCGCGTTGCAGACGGGACACTGCACGCACACGACGCCCCCTCCAGGTGCACGCACGTAGGCCGGGCCGGGTGCACACCCGACGCCCTAGCAAGGTGCGCGCACCCGGGCAGGGCTCACACTTGGCGAACGGGGCGCACTTCGCGAGGGAGGGTGTGCACCTCGACGGGGGTGGGTGGCCGGGGTGGATTCGCACGTGGGTCGCGGTTTGCTAAGTACACACTGCGACAAGCTCATAACGGGTGCGATCATACCAGCGTTAGTGCACCGGATCCCATCAGAACTCCGCAGTTAAGCGCGCTTGGGCCGGAGTAGTACTGGGATGGGTGACCTCCCGGGAAGTCCCGGTGTTGCACCCTTTTTTAGTTTTTCGCCGGGCGTCGCAATGCTATTTGAATAAACCTTTTGCCCGTTTGCGTTCTCGTCGGGGCCGGGCCGGGCCGGGGTGCGCTGCCCGCACTACCGCGCGCGCGGGGGCGACACCGAGCGCGCACCCGAGGCGCCCCGAGCACACAGGCCACGGTGCAACCCGGGCGTTGTGCGCGCACCCCGGTGCGCCCGAGGTGCTGCGCGCGCACCCAGGTGAAATCGGTGTGCACCTCGGCCAGTGCGCGCTCGGTCGAGTCGCGCACGTTGGCCAAGGTGCACGGTGATGTTTCTTACTCTAAGGTTCCGCACCAGACGCCCGGGACAGGTGAGCGAAGCTGGGCGGGGCCGGGTGCGCGGCCGGGGCAGGTGCACGCAGCTGGAGAGAGCTTTGGAGCACACTTCGGAGTGCACCAATGATGCGCTCCATTCAAAAGTTTCCTGAAAAGGCAAAAAAAGTTGAGATTATAGAATTTCCCACTTGAGAGATTGTAAAAAAAAAAAATTTAAAATGAAGGAAACGCGGGTGCCAAGGTGTGCGCAGCCCAGCCAAGGTGTGCGCACCAAGGCGCCCACCCTGGCGAAGGTGCACGCAAGGTGCGCACCCGAGGCAAACCGGACAATTAACCCAACTTTCGACTTCGCGCGCACCTTGGAGCGCACTTCGGAGCGCTCCTTGGTGCGCACCAATCTTGGGCACCTCGGAGTGCACCATGGCGCCCACCAAGGTGCGCACCCGGGGCAAACCGAGCTCCGACTTCGTGCGCACCTTGGAGCGCACGAAAGGTGCGCACCATGGCGCCCACCAAGGTGCGCAGCCCAGCCAAGGCGTGCGCATCAAGGTGCGCACCCTGGCGAAGGTGCGCACCCGGGGCAAACCGAGCTCCGACTTCGTGCGCACCTTGGAGCGCACAAAAGGTGCGCAACCCAGCCAAGGTGTGCGCACCCCGGTCAAACCGAGCTCCGAATCGTGCGCACCAGAGGTGCACGCCATCGTGCGCACCTTGGAGCACACTTCGGAGCCCTCCTTGGTGCGCGCCGATGTTGCGCACCTCGGAGCGCACCCGGGGAAAACAATGCAATTAACCCGACTTTCGACTTCGTGGGCACCTCGGAGCGCTCTCGGGTTCGCACCTCGGAGCACACCGAGGTGCGCACCTTTGATGCGCTGCCTTCACCAATTTCCAGAAAAGGCAAGAAAACATTGAGAAGGTGTGCGCACCGAGGTGCCCACCCTGGCGAAGGTGCACGCGAGGTGCGCACCCGGGGCAAACCGGGCTCCGACTTCGTGCACGCCGCACCTTGGAGCACACTTCGGAGCGCTCCTTGGTGCGCACCAGGGCGCGCAACCCAGCCGAGGTGCCCACCCCGGCGAAGGTGCACGCGAGGTGCGCACCCGGGGCAAACCGGGCTCCGACTTCGTGCACGCCATGGTGCCCACCGCGGCGAAGGTGCACGCGAGGTGCGCACCCGGGGCAAACCGGGCTCCGACTTCGTGCACGCCGCACCTTGGAGCACACTTCGGAGCGCTCCTTGGTGCGCACCATGGTGCCCACCAGGGCGCGCAACCCCGCCGAAGGTGCACGCGAGGTGCGCACCCGGGGCAAACCGGGCTCCGACTTCGTGCACGCCGCACCTTGGAGCACACTTCGGAGCGCTCCTTGGTGCGCACCATGGTGCCCACCAGGGCGCGCAACCCCGCCGAAGGTGCACGCTAGGTGCGCACCCGGGGCAAACCGGGCTCCGACTTCGTGCACGCCATGGTGCGCACCGCGGCGAAGGTGCGCACCCGGGGCAAACCGGGCTCCGACTTCGTGCACGCCGCACCTTGGAGCACACTTCGGAGCGCTCCTTGGTGCGCACCAGGGCGCGCAACCCAGCCGAGGTGCCCACCCCGGCGAAGGTGCACGCGAGGTGCGTACCCGGGGCAAACCGGGCTCCGACTTCGTGCACGCCGCACCTTGGA
The DNA here is from genome assembly GCF_030272615.1 of Cryptomeria japonica. Classification (NCBI taxonomy): domain Eukaryota; kingdom Viridiplantae; phylum Streptophyta; class Pinopsida; order Cupressales; family Cupressaceae; genus Cryptomeria; species Cryptomeria japonica. Next base: position 42,422 of record NW_026729111.1, read on the forward strand.
GCACACTTCGGAGCGCTCCTTGGTGCGCACCATGGTGCCCACCAGGCCGCGCAACCCAGCCAAGGTGTGCGCACCAAGGTGCACGCGAGGTGCGCACCCGGGGCAAACCGGGGTCCGACTTCGTGCACGCCGCACCTTGGAGCACACATCGGGGCGCTCCCGGGTTCGCACCGGCGTTGCGCACCGTGGTGGGCACCTCGGAGCACACCAAGGTGGGCAGCGAGGTGCGCACCTTTGATGCGATGCCTTCACTAATTTCCATAAAAGGCAAAAAAAAAACGAGATTTTAAAATTTCCGTTTTGAAAGATAGTGAGAAAAAGGGAATGCTGGTGCCATCTTGAGCCCGCCCTGGTGCGCAGCCCAGCCAAGGTGTGCGCACCAAGGTGCCCACCCTGGCGAAGGTGCGCGCCCGGGCAATTAACCCAACTTCCAACTTCGCGCGCGCCAGGGTGGGAGCGCACCCAACAACCGGGCCTGGGAAGAGCCAATGCGAGAAACCCCACCAAACGCTCTGACAAAAAAAGAGGGGGCGCTCCAGTAACCCCGCTTCGGAGCGCACCCTGGGCAAACCCAGCCAAGGTGCCCACCCCGGCCAAGGTGCAGGCGAGGTGCGCACCCGGGGCAAACCGGGCTCCGACAACGTGCACGCCGCACCTTGGAGCACACTTCGTAGCGCTCCCGGGTGCGCACCTCAGAGCACACCAAGGTGGGCAGCGAGGTGCGCACCTTTGATGCGCTGCCTTCACTAATTTCCAGAAAAGGCAAAAAAAAAAGGAGATTTTAAAATTTCCGTTTTGAAAGATAGTGAAAAAAACGGAACGCGCGTGCCATCTTGAGCCCGCCCTGGTGCGCAGCCCAGGTAAGGTGCCCACCCTGGCAAAGGTGCGCACCCGGGCAATTAACCCTACTTCCGACTTCGTGCGCGCCAGGGTGGCAACCGGGCCTCGGAAGAGCCAATGCGAGAAACCCCACCAAACGCTCCGACAAAAAAAGAGGCGGCGCTCCAATAACCCCGCTTCGGAGCGCAGCCGGGGCAAACCCAGCCAAGGTGCCCACCCCGACGAAGGTGCACGCGAGGTGCGCACCCGGGGCAAACCGGGCTCCGACAACGTGCACGCAGCACCTTGGAGCACACTTCGAAGCACTCCCGGGTGCCCACCGGCGTTGCGCACCGTGGTGGGCAGCGAGGTGCGCACCTTTGATGCGCTGCCTTCACTAATTTCCAGAAAAAGGCAAAAAAAAATGAGATTTTAAAATTTCCGTTTTGAAAGATAGTGAAAAAAAAGGAACGCGGGTGCCATCTTGAGCCCGCCCTGGTGCGCAGCCCAGGCAAGGCATGCGCACCAAGGTGCCCACCCGAGGTGCACACCCGGGGCAAACCGGGCTCCGACTTCGTGCAGGCCGCACCTTGGAGCACACTTCGGAGCGCTCCTTGGTGCGCACCATGGTGCCCACCAGGGCGCGCAACCCAGCCAAGGTCTGCACACTAAGGTGCCCACCCCGGCGAAGGTGCACGCGAGGTGCGCACCCGGGGCAAACCGGGCTCCGACTTCGTGCACGCCATGGTGCCCACCGCGGCGAAGGTGCACGCGAGGTGCGCACCCGGGGCAAACCGGGCTCCGACTTCGTGCACGCCGCACCTTGGAGCACACTTCGGAGCGCTCCTTGGTGCGCACCATGGTGCCCACCAGGGCGCGCAACCCAGCCAAGGTGTGCGCACCAAGGTGCACGCGAGGTGCGCACCCGGGGCAAACCGGGGTCCGACTTCGTGCACGCCGCACCTTGGAGCACACATCGGAGCGCTCCCAGGTTCGCACCAGCGTTGCGCACCTTTGATGCGCTGCCTTCACTAATTTCCAGAAAAGGCAAAAAAAAACGATATTTTAAAATTTCCGTTCTGAAAGATAGTGAAAAAAACGGAACGCGGGTGCCATCTTGAGCCCTTCCTGGTGCGCAGCCCAGGCAAGTTGTGCGCACCAAGGTGCCCACCCTGGCGGAGGTGCGCGCCCGGGGCAAACCGGGCTCCGACTTCGTGCACTGCATGGTGCCCACCAAGGCGCGCAACCCAGCCAAGGTGCCCACCGCAGCGAAGGTGCACGCGAGGTGCACACCCGGGGCAAACCGGGCTCCGACTTCGTGCACGCCGCACCTTGGAGCACACTTCAGAGCGCTCCTTGGTGCGCACCAGGGCGCGCAACCCAGCCGAGGTGCCCACCCCGGCGAAGGTGCACGCGAGGTGCGCACCCGGGGCAAACCGGGCTCCGACTTCGTGCACGCCATGGTGCCCACCGCGGCGAAGGTGCGCACCCGGGGCAAACCGGGCTCCGACTTCGTGCACGCCGCACCTTGGAGCACACTTCGGAGCGCTCCTTGGTGCGCACCATGGTGCCCACCAGGCCGCGCAACCCAGCCAAGGTGTGCGCACCAAGGTGCACGCGAGGTGCGCACCCGGGGCAAACCGGGGTCCGACTTCGTGCACGCCGCACCTTGGAGCACACATCGGGGCGCTCCCGGGTTCGCACCGGCGTTGCGCACCGTGGTGGGCACCTCGGAGCACACCAAGGTGGGCAGCGAGGTGCGCACCTTTGATGCGATGCCTTCACTAATTTCCATAAAAGGCAAAAAAAAAACGAGATTTTAAAATTTCCGTTTTGAAAGATAGTGAGAAAAAGGGAATGCTGGTGCCATCTTGAGCCCGCCCTGGTGCGCAGCCCAGCCAAGGTTTGCGCACCAAGGTGCCCACCCTGGCGAAGGTGCGCGCCCGGGCAATTAACCCAACTTCCAACTTCGCGCGCGCCAGGGTGGGAGCGCACCCAACAACCGGGCCTGGGAAGAGCCAATGCGAGAAACCCCACCAAACTCTCTGACAAAAAAAGAGGGGGCGCTCCAGTAACCCCGCTTCGGAGCGCACCCTGGGCAAACCCAGCCAAGGTGCCCACCCCGGCCAAGGTGCAGGCGAGGTGCGCACCCGGGGCAAACCGGGCTCCGACAACGTGCACGCCGCACCTTGGAGCACACTTCGTAGCGCTCCCGGGTGCGCACCTCAGAGCACACCAAGGTGGGCAGCGAGGTGCGCACCTTTGATGCGCTGCCTTCACTAATTTCCAGAAAAGGCAAAAAAAAAAGGAGATTTTAAAATTTCCGTTTTGAAAGATAGTGAAAAAAACGGAACGCGCGTGCCATCTTGAGCCCGCCCTGGTGCGCAGCCCAGGTAAGGTGCCACCCTGGCAAAGGTGCGCACCCGGGCAATTAACCCTACTTCCGACTTCGTGCGCGCCAGGGTGGCAACCGGGCCTCGGAAGAGCCAATGCGAGAAACCCCACCAAACGCTCCGACAAAAAAAGAGGCGGCGCTCCAATAACCCCGCTTCGGAGCGCAGCCGGGGCAAACCAAGCCAAGGTGCCCACCCCGACGAAGGTGCACGCGAGGTGCGCACCCGGGGCAAACCGGGCTCCGACAACGTGCACGCAGCACCTTGGAGCACACTTCGAAGCACTCCCGGGTGCCCACCGGCGTTGCGCACCGTGGTGGGCAGCGAGGTGCGCACCTTTGATGCGCTGCCTTCACTAATTTCCAGAAAAAGGCAAAAAAAAATGAGATTTTAAAATTTCCGTTTTGAAAGATAGTGAAAAAAAAGGAACGCGGGTGCCATCTTGAGCCCGCCCTGGTGCGCAGCCCAGGCAAGGCATGCGCACCAAGGTGCCCACCCGAGGTGCACACCCGGGGCAAACCGGGCTCCGACTTCGTGCAGGCCGCACCTTGGAGCACACTTCGGAGCGCTCCTTGGTGCGCACCATGGTGCCCACCAGGGCGCACCCGAGGCAAACCGGGCTCCGACTTCGTGCACGCCGCACCTTGGAGCACACATCGGAGCGCTCCCAGGTTCGCACCAGCGTTGCGCACCTTTGATGCGCTGCCTTCACTAATTTCCAGAAAAGGCAAAAAAAAACGATATTTTAAAATTTCCGTTCTGAAAGATAGTGAAAAAAACGGAACGCGGGTGCCATCTTGAGCCCTTCCTGATGCGCAGCCCAGGCAAGTTGTGCGCACCAAGGTGCCCACCCTGGCGGAGGTGCGCGCCCGGGGCAAACCGGGCTCCGACTTCGTGCACTGCATGGTGCCCACCAAGGCGCGCAACCCAGCCAAGGTGCCCACCGCAGCGAAGGTGCACGCGAGGTGCGCACCCGAGGTGCACACCCGGGGCAAACCGGGCTCCGACTTCGTGCACGCCGCACCTTGGAGCACACTTCAGAGCGCTCCTTGGTACGCACCAGGGCGCGCAACCCAGCCAAGGTGCTCACCCCGGCGAAGGTGCACGCGAGGTGCGCACCCGGGGCAAACCGGGCTCGGACTTCGTGCACGCCGCACCTTGGAGCACACATCGGAGCGCTCCCGGGTTCGCACCAGCATTGCGCACCTTTGATGCGCTGCCTTCACTAATTTCCAGAAAAGGCAAAAAAAAGAAAAAAATGAGATTTTAAAATTTCCGTTTTGAAAGATAGTGAAAAAAACGGAACGCGGGTGCCATCTTGAGCCCGCCCTGGTGTGCAGCCCAGGCAAGTTGTGCGCACCAAGGCACCCACCCTGGCCAAGGTGGGTCACGGGGTGGGTCCTAGGGTGGGTAACGGGGTGGGTACTAAGGTGCGTGCCAAGGTGGGTCATAGGGTGGGTGCCAAGGTGGGCACCAGGGTGGGTGTGCACCAACCCTAGCCAGGGTAGGTCACGGGGTGGTTGTCGGGGTGGGCGTCAAGGAGCCAAGGTGGGTGGCAAGTAGCCAAGTTGCGTGCCAAGGTGGGTGTCGGGGTGGGTGCCAAGGATCCAAGGTGGGTGCCAAGGAACCAAGGTGGGTGTCTGGGTGGGTGCCGAGGTGGGAGCCAGGGTGGGTCCCAAGGTGAGTGCAAAGGTGGGTGCCAGGGTCAAGGTGAGTGCCAATGTGGGTTCCAAGGTGCCAGGGTCAGGGTGAGTGCCAATGTGGGTTCAAAGGTGCTAAGTTGGGTGCGAGGTTGGGTGCGAGGGTGGGTGGGTGCCAAGGTGTGCTAGGTGGAAGCCCGGGTGGGTCGGCATCCCATGGGTGTCGAGTTGGGTGCCTGATGGGTGCTTCTTGTCAAGTTTTAGTCGTCGGGACTCATTTCGAGCCTTAGAGGTCGTTTCTTGTCCGGTTGCCCTGTCTTCGACCTGGGAACCCAATTTTGGTCCTCGGGTCCCATTTTTTTTTGTCTCGCATCCCACTTTTGGCCTGTGGCCTTTTCGGGGTCGATTCTCGTTTTGGGCATCAGAGCATGTTTCTTCTCCTAAAACCCAATATTTGTTTATTAAGTCTCGGAACACATTTTTGTTCTCGTGGACCCATCATGGGTCTTGGAACGCATTTGTGGTCCTTGGGTCCCATTTTGCATCCCGAAACTTGTGTTTTGGTGCTTGATCCCTATTTTGGGTGCCCACCTTGCACCAAGTGCGCACCCGGGGCAAACCGAGCGCCTTGGTGCACCGGGGCAAGATCGAGCGTGCACCCGAGGCGCCCCGAACATGCACCAAGGTGCACTCGGCCCACATGTGAGCGCAGGTCGTTGCGCCCGAGGTGGTGTGTGGGCACCGCGTTGCAGACGGGACACTGCACGCACACGACGCCCCCTCCAGGTGCACGCACGTAGGCCGGGCCGGGTGCACACCCGACGCCCTAGCAAGGTGCGCGCACCCGGGCAGGGCTCACACTTGGCGAACGGGGCGCACTTCGCGAGGGAGGGTGTGCACCTCGACGGGGGTGGGTGGCCGGGGTGGATTCGCACGTGGGTCGCGGTTTGCTAAGTACACACTGCGACAAGCTCATAACGGGTGCGATCATACCAGCGTTAGTGCACCGGATCCCATCAGAACTCCGCAGTTAAGCGCGCTTGGGCCGGAGTAGTACTGGGATGGGTGACCTCCCGGGAAGTCCCGGTGTTGCACCCTTTTTTAGTTTTTCGCCGGGCGTCGCAATGCTATTTGAATAAACCTTTTGCCCGTTTGCGTTCTCGTCGGGGCCGGGCCGGGCCGGGGTGCGCTGCCCGCACTACCGCGCGCGCGGGGGCGACACCGAGCGCGCACCCGAGGCGCCCCGAGCACACAGGCCACGGTGCAACCCGGGCGTTGTGCGCGCACCCCGGTGCGCCCGAGGTGCTGCGCGCGCACCCAGGTGAAATCGGTGTGCACCTCGGCCAGTGCGCGCTCGGTCGAGTCGCGCACGTTGGCCAAGGTGCACGGTGATGTTTCTTACTCTAAGGTTCCGCACCAGACGCCCGGGACAGGTGAGCGAAGCTGGGCGGGGCCGGGTGCGCGGCCGGGGCAGGTGCACGCAGCTGGAGAGAGCTTTGGAGCACACTTCGGAGCGCACCAATGATGCGCTCCATTCAAAAGTTTCCTGAAAAGGCAAAAAAAGTTGAGATTATAGAATTTCCCACTTGAGAGATTGTAAAAAAAAAAAATTTAAAATGAAGGAAACGCGGGTGCCAAGGTGTGCGCAGCCCAGCCAAGGTGTGCGCACCAAGGCGCCCACCCTGGCGAAGGTGCACGCAAGGTGCGCACCCGAGGCAAACCGGACAATTAACCCAACTTTCGACTTCGCGCGCACCTTGGAGCGCACTTCGGAGCGCTCCTTGGTGCGCACCAATCTTGGGCACCTCGGAGTGCACCATGGCGCCCACCAAGGTGCGCACCCGGGGCAAACCGAGCTCCGACTTCGTGCGCACCTTGGAGCGCACGAAAGGTGCGCACCATGGCGCCCACCAAGGTGCGCAGCCCAGCCAAGGCGTGCGCATCAAGGTGCGCACCCTGGCGAAGGTGCGCACCCGGGGCAAACCGAGCTCCGACTTCGTGCGCACCTTGGAGCGCACAAAAGGTGCGCAACCCAGCCAAGGTGTGCGCACCCCGGTCAAACCGAGCTCCGAATCGTGCGCACCAGAGGTGCACGCCATCGTGCGCACCTTGGAGCACACTTCGGAGCCCTCCTTGGTGCGCGCCGATGTTGCGCACCTCGGAGCGCACCCGGGGAAAACAATGCAATTAACCCGACTTTCGACTTCGTGGGCACCTCGGAGCGCTCTCGGGTTCGCACCTCGGAGCACACCGAGGTGCGCACCTTTGATGCGCTGCCTTCACCAATTTCCAGAAAAGGCAAGAAAACATTGAGAAGGTGTGCGCACCGAGGTGCCCACCCTGGCGAAGGTGCACGCGAGGTGCGCACCCGGGGCAAACCGGGCTCCGACTTCGTGCACGCCGCACCTTGGAGCACACTTCGGAGCGCTCCTTGGTGCGCACCAGGGCGCGCAACCCAGCCGAGGTGCCCACCCCGGCGAAGGTGCACGCGAGGTGCGCACCCGGGGCAAACCGGGCTCCGACTTCGTGCACGCCATGGTGCCCACCGCGGCGAAGGTGCACGCGAGGTGCGCACCCGGGGCAAACCGGGCTCCGACTTCGTGCACGCCGCACCTTGGAGCACACTTCGGAGCGCTCCTTGGTGCGCACCATGGTGCCCACCAGGGCGCGCAACCCCGCCGAAGGTGCACGCGAGGTGCGCACCCGGGGCAAACCGGGCTCCGACTTCGTGCACGCCGCACCTTGGAGCACACTTCGGAGCGCTCCTTGGTGCGCACCATGGTGCCCACCAGGGCGCGCAACCCCGCCGAAGGTGCACGCGAGGTGCGCACCCGGGGCAAACCGGGCTCCGACTTCGTGCACGCCATGGTGCGCACCGCGGCGAAGGTGCGCACCCGGGGCAAACCGGGCTCCGACTTCGTGCACGCCGCACCTTGGAGCACACTTCGGAGCGCTCCTTGGTGCGCACCAGGGCGCGCAACCCAGCCGAGGTGCCCACCCCGGCGAAGGTGCACGCGAGGTGCGTACCCGGGGCAAACCGGGCTCCGACTTCGTGCACGCCGCACCTTGGAGCACACTTCGGAGCGCTCCTTGGTGCGCACCATGGTGCCCACCAGGCCGCGCAACCCAGCCAAGGTGTGCGCACCAAGGTGCACGCGAGGTGCGCACCCGGGGCAAACCGGGGTCCGACTTCGTGCACGCCGCACCTTGGAGCACACATCGGGGCGCTCCCGGGTTCGCACCGGCGTTGCGCACCGTGGTGGGCACCTCGGAGCACACCAAGGTGGGCAGCGAGGTGCGCACCTTTGATGCGATGCCTTCACTAATTTCCATAAAAGGCAAAAAAAAAACGAGATTTTAAAATTTCCGTTTTGAAAGATAGTGAGAAAAAGGGAATGCTGGTGCCATCTTGAGCCCGCCCTGGTGCGCAGCCCAGCCAAGGTGTGCGCACCAAGGTGCCCACCCTGGCGAAGGTGCGCGCCCGGGCAATTAACCCAACTTCCAACTTCGCGCGCGCCAGGGTGGGAGCGCACCCAACAACCGGGCCTGGGAAGAGCCAATGCGAGAAACCCCACCAAACGCTCTGACAAAAAAAGAGGGGGCGCTCCAGTAACCCCGCTTCGGAGCGCACCCTGGGCAAACCCAGCCAAGGTGCCCACCCCGGCCAAGGTGCAGGCGAGGTGCGCACCCGGGGCAAACCGGGCTCCGACAACGTGCACGCCGCACCTTGGAGCACACTTCGTAGCGCTCCCGGGTGCGCACCTCAGAGCACACCAAGGTGGGCAGCGAGGTGCGCACCTTTGATGCGCTGCCTTCACTAATTTCCAGAAAAGGCAAAAAAAAAAGGAGATTTTAAAATTTCCGTTTTGAAAGATAGTGAAAAAAACGGAACGCGCGTGCCATCTTGAGCCCGCCCTGGTGCGCAGCCCAGGTAAGGTGCCCACCCTGGCAAAGGTGCGCACCCGGGCAATTAACCCTACTTCCGACTTCGTGCGCGCCAGGGTGGCAACCGGGCCTCGGAAGAGCCAATGCGAGAAACCCCACCAAACGCTCCGACAAAAAAAGAGGCGGCGCTCCAATAACCCCGCTTCGGAGCGCAGCCGGGGCAAACCCAGCCAAGGTGCCCACCCCGACGAAGGTGCACGCGAGGTGCGCACCCGGGGCAAACCGGGCTCCGACAACGTGCACGCAGCACCTTGGAGCACACTTCGAAGCACTCCCGGGTGCCCACCGGCGTTGCGCACCGTGGTGGGCAGCGAGGTGCGCACCTTTGATGCGCTGCCTTCACTAATTTCCAGAAAAAGGCAAAAAAAAATGAGATTTTAAAATTTCCGTTTTGAAAGATAGTGAAAAAAAAGGAACGCGGGTGCCATCTTGAGCCCGCCCTGGTGCGCAGCCCAGGCAAGGCATGCGCACCAAGGTGCCCACCCGAGGTGCACACCCGGGGCAAACCGGGCTCCGACTTCGTGCAGGCCGCACCTTGGAGCACACTTCGGAGCGCTCCTTGGTGCGCACCATGGTGCCCACCAGGGCGCGCAACCCAGCCAAGGTCTGCACACCAAGGTGCCCACCCCGGCGAAGGTGCACGCGAGGTGCGCACCCGGGGCAAACCGGGCTCCGACTTCGTGCACGCCATGGTGCCCACCGCGGCGAAGGTGCACGCGAGGTGCGCACCCGGGGCAAACCGGGCTCCGACTTCGTGCACGCCGCACCTTGGAGCACACTTCGGAGCGCTCCTTGGTGCGCACCATGGTGCCCACCAGGGCGCGCAACCCAGCCAAGGTGTGCGCACCAAGGTGCACGCGAGGTGCGCACCCGGGGCAAACCGGGGTCCGACTTCGTGCACGCCGCACCTTGGAGCACACATCGGAGCGCTCCCAGGTTCGCACCAGCGTTGCGCACCTTTGATGCGCTGCCTTCACTAATTTCCAGAAAAGGCAAAAAAAAACGAGATTTTAAAATTTCCGTTCTGAAAGATAGTGAAAAAAACGGAACGCGGGTGCCATCTTGAGCCCTTCCTGGTGCGCAGCCCAGGCAAGTTGTGCGCACCAAGGTGCCCACCCTGGCGGAGGTGCGCGCCCGGGGCAATCCGGGCTCCGACTTCGTGCACTGCATGGTGCCCACCAAGGCGCGCAACCCAGCCAAGGTGCCCACCGCAGCGAAGGTGCACGCGAGGTGCGCACCCGAGGTGCACACCCGGGGCAAACCGGGCTCCGACTTCGTGCAC